>NC_048303.1:87489135-87595242 GCF_013100865.1 Trachemys scripta elegans | reverse complement strand
GCATCTGAAGAAGTGAGGTTCTTACCCACGAAAGCTTATGCTCCCAGTACTTCTGTTAGTCTCAAAGGTGCCACAGGACCCTCTTTTGCTTTTTACCCAGAGAAACTTTTTGAGCACTATCACTTTCCCACATAATTTACGTGTGCAGGTGATAGTGCCTGAAATGTGCACTTACAAACTTGTGCTTGTGAAAAAGGTGTCAGAATTGGGGCACATTTGAAAACTTGGCCCATTTTAGCTGGTAGGGAAAGTAACCTGGGCTTCTGGTGTTTTCTCTTGGGACTTTTCACACATTGAGGAAATTACACTTGTGGAAGATGGTAGATGGACTGATTAAATTTGCATTGACTACGGCTTAGCTGATTCTAATTATCTGTATCTCTAGACATGTTGGGTTCCAGTCCACTCCTCAGTGTTAGAAATTGTAGCTTTTAAATGTCGTATTTTTAGCATAAACAAGCATGTGAAAACTGTGTACAACTTCCATAATTTATAAAAACCTGCATCCAGACCTGTGATTATTTAAACTGGTATCAGTAACTTTACAAAATCTGTAGAGTTCTTTTCTAAATAGAGAATTTAAAAAAATCTAACTTTACCCACCAGTTAATTCTGTCTGTTTAGTTTTCACATTCCATTCACCATGGAAAATTAGAGGAAATGGTCAGAGACAGAAGTCTGCTGTACATTTTGACAAGTAAGCTGCTGGAGAAGGAAGGATTTGTCACTAATTGGTATAGCACTTAAAGATCAGTCAGAGGAATTTTTTGTCTTGTTTTCTTACTTTAGAAAGCTGTATTTAGGTAAGGCAATAATGACTTCAGAAGTTGAAGATACCTTTTTCAGAGATTCTAAGTCCTTGTTTTTAATAGTTTGTCAGAATGGAACTTGCGTCTACACTCCCTAGCAACTGCCTAAGTGAGCAAATATCTGTATTCACAATATTACTTTGCTTTACAGGATGTAACAGTGATACAAAATCTTTAGGTAACTGGTGTGTCTAGGAAGAAAAATTCTAAGGGTTCTAAATGTTTCTCAAGGAAGGATACAAAATATCATTTGTGAATGGACATACACTGTTAATAAGAGCAGGCTTTAGACAGATTGGGTTTTTATTTACTTTTTTTTTCCTTTTTCTTCCAGTGAATTCTAAATGCTACAGTTTGTCCCTGAGGGTACTTACTGTTCTGGGTTGCTTTAAGTGGTGGCCTACTCTTATGTAAAAACCTAGACTATGTAGAGCTTATGTAGCTGCTACTTTAGCCTACTTGGTATTTTTTCAGAAAACCTATAATATGGAATTCCTCTCTTCAGTGCAAACTTTTGTTTAGAAGCTTGAAGATGCTTGAACATCTGTTGAGTCAATAAGTAAAGGTACAGGAGAGAAACTTGTCCTGTTTGTGAATGCTCAGCTAGAGTAGTTTCTGCAACAGATACAGGATTTATGATCTAAAAGTGGGTCCAGAAAAAGATTAGCTGCTAGTATTTAAGGCATTACAAGATTTCCATAGAGAAGAAGTTTTCTAACTCTTTGGGCTCCGGTTCATTATTACTTTTCCCCCTCTAATTTCTCACCCTTCCTTATGCAGCCTTGTATGTAAAATGGCCCTGGTAGATGTCTGCAGAGTAGTAGAGGTCAGGACTACTAATTCCTGTTCCCCAGTCGTGCCAGAGATTTGTTGTGTGAACTAGGAGTGGCTGAGGGATACAGGAAGACTGTTCCAGATGGTATGTGAGGCATTTCCACTGTTAGACGGAGCTGCAGAGAGTTGAGGTACCTGATAGCAAAAGGAATGGGCACTCGGGCAGTATGAGTCCATGTGACAGGCAAGAACAGTTCTATGGAGACTTTAAAAACAACTAAGTGTTTCAGGATTTGGGTAAACAAATGGGAGCTGGTGGAGCTGCTGGAGAATGGAGTTGAGAATGACTCTTTATATGCCCACAGTCGAAGCTGAGAAATGGGAGGCCATAAAGAAGGTAGCTGTCAGGAAAAGAAAAGATAAAAGGCCATGAGGATTTCAGAGGAGGTGGCATCAAAGTGGTAAAAAATGTGGTCAGTGCTATAGAGATGGTCATATTGTAGACAGATTTACAGCATAGTAAACATGAATAGGTAAGTTCTGAATCAAGGGTGATAAGGTTACAGAAAGTGAATAGTAAAAGTATGTTTTTAAATTGAAGAGCAAAATGTTGGAGAATGCCCTTCCTGCCCATAAAAACTTCTGTCTCAGATACTTAGCTGAAGGAACTTTAAATAATGCCTCATATCTTAACAATGTGGATAGAAGTCATCAAATGCACTGAAACATATGTGCACTTGAGAATCATCATCATAAAAGTGGAAATTAAGATTAAAGGGAGAGGAAGGATAGGATGACTGAAAAGGAGGAGCGAGGTAAAAAAGAGCAAAGGGCTGTGAAAAGTAAACCTTTAGACTCTGTGTAGGAGGAGTCTCTTTGTGTAGAGGAGGATCTAGCACAGAAGTCAGCACCATTTGGTGGGGAGGATTAGAACCAGAACAAGGGAGGTTCATAATTTATTGCAGTCGTCTAGATGGATGGAGTTGTCCACAATATTGTAGCCTGCATTGAAATCAAAAAGAAGGAACCTTCGTCAGTAGGGAGGGAGATGGCTGTTGTCTAACTTGGAGAATAGTTCCAATGCCTTGTTCAGAGAAACCCAGATTGAAATCATCACTATTGAGAGGTACATTGAGCACTTTGCTCTTTCCTCCTGTGTTCCCATAAATTATCAAGATTGAACAAATCAGGCTAATGGGTTTATTAAATATAACTTTATCCAGTTCAGAAGAGTGGCCTGGGTACAGTTTTGCAGTTTAAGGGGAAATTGTTCTGGTTTCTTGAAAGAGCTCTGCTCCCTATGGTTAAATTAGTATTTTCCATCATTAAGCATTTAGAAACTAGCTGTAATTTTCCATTAATTACTGTTAGAGGAGAAATGTTCATCAGCTGTTTTTTTTCCCCCCCTTACAGTCCTAACCCTACTGCCAGTATTCAAGTTCTTCAGGAGGTATCCATGTCTCGTTACATTCCTCATCCTTTCCTTGTTGTTTCTGTAACTCTGACATCGGTGAGAACAGAGACTGGCATCAGCTTGAAAATGCCACAGCAGGTATGAGTCTGTCCAGTGTTTTTAGTGGTTGAAGTTTATAAAAAATAACTGACAGTCCCTGGAGTTGGTAGTTTTAGTCTTAAGAGTTCTGCCTGGGTGATGATATCAGACAGTAGCAATAAAGAGTTCTTTTGAAGATGCTTTTCAAATATGTATAAAATGCTTCTATTGTTTAGTATGAGAGCTAAAGCCGAAAAGAATCAAAACAAAAGCAAGCAAGCAAACAAAAGACCTGGATACATTTAACTATTTAAATAGTGTGGGTATGAAATATACGTCTTCTGGATCAATGCCCATAAAATTCCAAGCTGTTCTAGAACATGCATAGAACTCTTTTCTATAATGTAGGACCCCTGGATGCACATAAGGTGCATCTTTTTGGTATTACCCACCAAAGTCAATTAGGCAGTGAATCCATCTAAAGGGGCAGCTGATTCCTGGGAAAGGGGCAATATTTGTTTATGTAGCATTGGGGCCTGGACCAACTTTTCTATCTTAGGTACTTATTGCCCTGTTATCATAGTATAGTCTCACCATTTTTTTATGTACTTATCCTCACTGTGAGGTAGGGAAGCTATTATTTCCATTATACAGATGGAAAACTGATGCACAGAAGGTATGTCTACACTGCAGTTGAGAGTGTGCCTCCCAGCCCAGGTAGATGGACACACTAGCTCTGCTTGAGCTAGTGCCCTAAATATAGCAATGTGGATGTTGCAGCATGGGCTAGCCACCAGAGTATGGACCCAGAGGATCAGGTGGGCTTGTACTTGGGTGACTAGCCCATGACACAGCATCCACATTGCTATTTTTAGCATGCTAGTGCTCCTTGAACTAGTGTGTCTGTCTGCTCGGGTTGGGAGGCATGCTCTCAGCTGCAGTGTACATGTACCCAGAGTGGCACAGTATCTTGTGCAAGGTTGCACAAGAATTCTGTGGTGGAGCAGGGAATTGGACGACTAGTGCCCTTAACTCTGGACTATCCTTCCTTTCCGAAGACTATTACCTATTGGGTTATTTAAGGGACATTAATTGCCTGTGAGAAGTGTAACTGATCTAGTGGATGGGGGGGTTGGAGCTTTCATTGGTTCACTTCCTGCTTCATTCTGAGATGCCTCTTGCATTCTGTTCTTCCTGTGCACAGTGCTGAAGCTGCATTGCGGACTCTAAATCATCATGAGCTCTAGGACACAGTCTTGCCATTCTTAGCTAGCTGCAAGAAAATGCTTATAAGCAAAGGATCAAATTCATTGTCTTCCATCTCAGATGCTGAGAATCTACTATTTGGGTCCTTCTAGTCTGATATGAAAAACTGGATGTGGGCTTTATACACATGATAGTATGTAAGCTGTCAGGCAGTTGATTTAAATGTAAAACAAAATAAATATTTTTCAGAGATCGAAGTATCAGTGTAGTATTAAACGTTTAAGGTTTTTAAGCGCACTTCTATTTGGGAGGGAAACATTTACTCTACAGGTTGGGTTCCCTGATTGCTTTTCAGTCAGGAAATTCCATACCAAATTTGTTGCGTTTATAAGTAAAAACATGTTTACTCTAATTGTCATCTCTGTGAGTCAACCTTGAATATAAAAGTGAAGCTGCGTTCTTTCTGGCCCTAGCATTAACAATAAAGTCCCTGCGATCAATCTTGATTAACAGTTCTATTGATAACTGAGCCAAAATGGAATCCATCTTCCTCTCCTGTAGCAGTGTTGACCCTGCAAAGTCAACAGATCAGAAGTAGAAAAAGCTTACTTTACAATTAAAGTTGAGGCAAAACTACGAATAGACACGGAGTAGTTCTGTTGAACAAGGTGGCATTTTTACAGTCACTTTTACAGTAGAACCATTTAAATGTTTCCTTCTATAGGTGCCCAGTCCTGCTTGTTTCTTCTGATTGCTTCCTATGCTAAATTGGTTCTTTAAGAGGCTTGCCTCTGTGTATTAGGAAGGCTTGACCCTGGCATAACCAATTCCACCATATGGCACTTGCACAGACCAGCAGCAATGCTAACTAAAATAAGCAGATTTAAAAGCAAGGGGCACAAAGGACACTTAGATGATTGGGGTGCATGTATCTGGATAAAATAAAGGAACTAACTTTGTGTACATATAATTATATATATTTACGTTCTTTTTGGTTTTTTCTTTTTTGGAATATGAAATACTCTACAACCACTGCATTCTATTCTCTTCTTCAAAAGTTAAGTGTTGAAAATGGCTGTCCTTATTTGCTGCTGTTCCCTAGGTGAACTGGCAGTGAGCTGCTAGGAGCTTATTTAGCCACAGCTGAGGTAGATACAGTAACCAGCCTCAAGTCAACCCTTTAACTGAGATTTGCGTAGAGGTCTGTGGGAGTGCATTACGTACTAGCTCTGGTAAAGAGCTGTTCCTGTTAAACACCGTTTTAAAAGCCATGGCATTATGCAATGCAGTTTTAGAGTATGTCTGAACTGCAGTTACACACCTCTGGCTGGCCCTCATCAGCTGACTTGGGCTTGTGGGGTTCAGGCTAGGCTATTGGGCTGTAAAATTGCAGTGTAGCTGTTTGGGCTAGTGCTGAAGCCCAAGCTCTGGGACCCCATGATAGGGGAGAGTCCCAGAGCCCAGGCTCTAGCCTGAGCCCAAACGTCTGCACCACTATTTTACAGTGGCACAGCCCAAGCCTTGCAAGCCCAAGTCAGCTGACGTGGGCCAACAGCAAGTGTTAAATTGTAATGTAGACATACCCTTAGAGCCTTTTTGAGGAAAGTTGCACACTGAAACCTCTGCTTACAATTAAACTGTTTTCTTAAAATGAAGAGCAGGGAAAGGACAGCACCTCCCTCCAACATATCCCCAGTTTACATGCTTTACTCCTAGGCAAGCAAAGCTTTTAGGGAGCATATGGGGAAGGTCCCTCCCTAAAACAGATCAAAGCCTTGAGTAGTTGCATCTGTCCTCCTTTATATGCAAGCTGGTTTGGAAGATAGGTAGAAAGAATTGTATCCAGAGTTCATAAGCTAGTATTTACAAGCCTCCTATAAAGATGTGCTTAGTGGGAGTGCCAGTGTTCTGAATTTGTGTTTGGCTGTGAGTTTATGCAGAGACTATACTGTACATATCAAAGCAAAAATGATGGATTCAGAAAAGTTTAGAGATAAGTAATTTACACTTTTTTCCCCCCATAGGCCTGTGAGGCAGAAAGCATTATGTTAAACTTAGCAGGACAACTCATCATGGTACAAAGGGATCGGTCTGGCCCCCAGATACGAGAGAAGGACAGCAGTCCTAACCAAAGGAAACTTGTGAGTAAACATATTTGGGATTACACAAGAATTTTCAAAGGTTCTGAGGACTCAGCATGTTGTGAAGGTGATTGATCTCGGCCTAGAAACAAGTGTGTAGCTACACTTCAATGCCTGTGCTAAAACTGGTTGAATTATTTGTTGTGAATAAATTACCTGACAAATGCAGCCCTCTTTTCTGTTCATGAATCATTCACAAGCCAGTTTTTATTTCTGCAAGTATCTCTGACAATCAGATTACTTACCCCTTGTATTGCTGTAACATAGGGATCCCAATCATGGATCAGGATCCCACTGTGATAGGTGCTGTACGAAGCTTGGGCAAACAATTTTCGACCTGTGGGCTATTCCTAAACTGTTCACTTTGAATACTTGTGGTTTGTCATCCCCTTCAGGCACATACTGGCATTTTTGACTAACTCCTTAAGAGATGAGAGAAATTAACGAACAAACTCTTTAATGTAGGACTATCCTTGTTCTTATGACAATGTGTAGATTGTGAAATTGTTGCTCTTCATATGACTGTCATTCATACTAATGATGTATGTGTGAATTTTCAGAAATTGCAGAGAGAGGTCTGAGCATGGTTGGATTCAAGTGAATGCTTGCAAACATTATTTTTACAGTAACCCACCAGCTCTAGCCTACACTCTGTGCTAAAAATAGGCAATTTGACCAGCCTTCTGACTGGAATTGTCAGTGGCATCAGCTGGTAGGTGAGGAATGAAAGAGCTCCCTCTTGGTGGGTTAATACTGGAGCTTTTTCTTGGTGCCCAAAATGCAGCAAGACTAAGTTGCATAGGAATTGCACTTCTTATCAGTCCTCACTTTTAGAAAAGTAATGACCCCATGGTGACAACAAGCTGTATTTGTGGAAAAAAACCTTTAAAATGGATGTGGGCAGTATTTGATAAATATCCGTGGTATATAGTACATTGCCAGTTTTAGGTTTGTGAGGGTGGAAACGCAGGTTGAATTGCTTTCTTGAGTACTTGCACTGACTAGAGTTTTAGAAATGCCTAATAAAAATACATAATTCTCTACAATAGTGAATTTCTATCATATACTCCCCTCACCGACAAATCTATTAAATGGGAGTGAAATGTGCTGTCAACCCTTTTAACTGATGGAAAGTTACTATTGAGATGAGGCACAAATTAAAAGGATATCAAGATCTTTTTTTCTTTTCTTCCCCAGCTGCCTTTTTGTGCTCCAGTTGTGCTAGCCCAGTCGGTTGAAAATGTTTGGACTACCTGTAGGGCAAACAAACAAAAGCGCCACTTACTGGAGGCACTCTGGCTCAGCTGTGGTGGGTCAGGTATGAAAGTCTGGCTTCCTTTGTTTCCCAGGGATCACCGCAAACCACATTCTTTTTTGTCAAGACGGATCATGCTGCCTTTCCACATCAACATATACCCCTTGGCTGTTCTGTTTGAAGATGCCTTGGTTCTTGGTGCTGTCAATGACACTGTACTCTACGACTGTTTATACACTCACAGCAGTGCTAGACAACATTTGGAGGTCCTCTTTCCTTTCTGTATTGTTGAGAGAACCTCTCAGATCTACCTCCATCACATTTTGCGCCAGCTTTTGGTGAGGAACCTAGGAGAGCAAGCCTTGCTTTTGGCCCAGTCCTGTGCCACATTACCTTACTTTCCTCATGTGCTAGAACTGATGCTTCATGAAGTGCTGGAAGAAGAAGCTACCTCGCGGGAGCCCATTCCCGACCCTCTGCTTCCCACTGTGGCTAAGTTCATTACAGAGTTCCCCCTTTTCCTGCAGACAGTTGTTCATTGTGCTAGGAAGACAGAATATGCCCTGTGGAATTACCTTTTTGCTGCTGTTGGAAACCCAAAAGACTTATTTGAGGAGTGCTTAATGGCCCAGGACTTAGACACAGCTGCCTCTTACCTTATTATCCTACAGGTAATAGTATCCTGCTACTTGATTACAAAAAAGAAGTGACCATTTAGTCCCCATTTTTTTTGGTTTCATTTAAACGATTTATTGCATGTTTGGCATAACTGTTTTTTAAAAATAAATATAACACTTTTTTTGGTGGGCAACTCACCTCAATTATATCTATTTAGGGATCAAATTAAATATGAATAGGTCCCTAAAATGGCACTTAACAAAATGGAAAACTGTGAAATATGACTTTACCTACAACTCTCATTTTTGAGCATACTGCTGGGGCAGGGGCTTGACTTTTTCGAAAAGTATTGCTGGGTTGCAGAAGCAAATTATTTGTATATTGTGCATTGTTACTTGTAGAACATGGAGGTTCCAGCAGTTAGTAGGCAACATGCCACTCTTCTGTTCAACACTGCCCTGGAGCAGGGAAAGTGGGACCTTTGTCGTCACATGATCAGATTTCTTAAAGCCATTGGTTCTGGTGAATCAGAGACTCCGCCACCAACACCCACAACTCAGGTTTGTTAAGAAAATCATAAATCTTCTACATCAGTCACTAAACATAATGAATCTCATGTATACCCAGGATGTAACATGTTTTTACTGTAGTTGGTCATATCCTTCTTTGTTGTAGGAACCCAGCTCAACTGGTGGCTTTGAGTTCTTCAGACATCGCAGCATTAGTTTATCTCAATCAGCAGAGAATCTTCCTGCTAACAAATTTAATCTACAGAAAACACTGAGCATGCCTTCCGGTCCATCTGGGAAAAGGTAACATTTGTATCCTAGTACAATTCATGACTGATCCCTACCATGCTGGGCCACTGTACAGAGAATAGTTCTTGCCCCACTCATCCAAACTATTTACATTGTAACAAATCATACAATGGGGCTATATTAAGGCCTGGGCACTCATGACTCCTGGAGTCATGTGAGATCAGGATTTCAGTTTCCGTTTAAAAAAAAATTGTTTCTAGCCCTTATGGATGCAAAGACAAGTTGAAAAGTGTGAACCAAATATAACTGATGCCTGCCTGAAATAGTACCTCTGGAATGTGTGAGCTGGGCCATTCATCTTAAATGTGAAACCTGTTGTTAGTCCTGAAAGGGTCTGGGCCACAGCATGGGTGGGGGGCGGGGAGATGTTATGTGGGGGGTGCCCAGGACCCTAGATTGTCTTAATTTGGCCCTGACAGCAACCTTAGTGGTGTTCTGTGTGCTGTGAGATTCCACAGACCTCTGGAGGTTCTACTGTGAGCACTCACATGTCCATTAACTGTAATAGAGCATCTCACCTAATACTGCAGAAGAAATATTTCTCCCTTTGCTTTTACTGCACATATTGTCTACTTCGATTTCCGTCTATCATAACTTTTTATGTGCATGAGCTGTAACTTTGATATTAAAAAGAACGAGGAGTACTTGTGGCACCTTAGAGACTAACAAATTTATTTGGGCATAAGCTTTCGTGGGCTAAAACCCACTTCATCGGATGCTTCTTTGTTCTGCTTAGAAGTGGTAAACAAGATAAAATGCAGGGAACACAAACCAGAATTGTCCATAGGAAGTTACTGTCCAATATTGTATTTTTAAAATCATTTTGAGGAAAATGACCCTTTGGACCACGGTGTTTGATCTTTACTCAAATAAAATGCAACAAGATAGTACTAAGGTCAAGAACTTAGCAGGTGTAATAAAACAGACATTTACATGGATAACAAGAATATCCAGAGTTGTTACAGTAAATTTTATAAAATTTAAGAAACAAATCTTTTGAAGGCCTGGTGTGGTAGGGGTTGGATGCCAGTAAAATTACCAAAAGAAACAAGCAATTAGCAAAATGAATATTTTGGGGAAACAATTAGATGGGATTATTTATCTAATTAATTGCTTCTCACATGACTAGTTCAGGAAAACCAAATCAAAAGCTGGACTTATTGATTATGGTTATTAATGAGACTGCACTGGGAGTGCATCACTGCAAAACTTAACATGGATTCTTTTATAAACTGCTGCTCCAAAATAAACCATTAACTTGACTTTGAAATAAAGAGTTTAAGTAATTAAAAATGATAAAACCAATAAACAAATCATGCAAATGATATACACCACATAAACAAGTAAATAAAATGAATGATACAGTGTGGCAATTCTTAAGACAACCGCTAAACAAAACATGAAATTCTGAAATGTAAATTAAAGTATGGTTGGTTAACTATATTGAATGGACTAGTTATAAAGCTGAGTATAAAATTCAAAAACCTCTGAGCATTAACCACAATGGTGTTCACTTTTTAAAATACTAACAGCATCCATTTTTAACATAATTCAACAGCTAAACTGAGACAGAATATCAAATAACCAAGTATAAACTTAATGAAGTAACTGGACTGCAACAACTATAATTCAACTTCTTCATAGGGCTGTCAAGTGATTAAAATTAATTGTTATTAATTGCAGGATTAAACAATAGAATAGCATTTATTTAAATATTTATGGATATTTTCTACATTTTCAAATATATTGATTTCAATGATAACAGAATACAAAGTGTACAGTGCTCACTTTATATTTATTTTTATTACAGATATTTGATTTGCACTGTAAAAAACAAAAGAAATACTTTTCAATTAACCTATTACAAGTACTGTAGTGTAATCTTTATCATGAAAGTTGAACTTACAAATGTAGAATTGTGTGTAAAAAAACAAACAAACAAAAAACTGCATTCAAAAATAAAAACAATGTTAAACAATATAAAAGCCTACAAGTCCACTCAGTCCTGTTTCTTGTTCAGTCAATCGCTCAGACAAACAAGTTTTGTTTACATTTGCAGGAGATAAGCTGCCTGCTTCTTGTTCAGTGTCACCTGAAAGTGAGAACAGGTGTTCTCGTGGCACTATTGTAGCCGGTGTTGCAAGGTATTTACGTTTCTGATGCGCTAAAGAGTCATACGTCCCTTCATGCCTCAGTCACCATTCCAGAGGACATGTGTCCATGCTGATTACAGGTTCTGCTCGATAACAATCCAAAGTAGTGCAGACCAATGCATATTCCTTTTCATCATCTGTCAGATGCCACCAGCAGAAGGCTGATTTTCATTTTTGGTAGTTCAGTTCTATAGTTTCTGCATTGGAGTATTGCTCTTTTAAGACTTCTCAAAGCATGCTCCACACCTCGTCCCTCTCAGGTTTTGGAAGGCACTTCAGATTCTTAAACCTTGGGTGGAGTGCTGTAGCTATCTTTAAAAATCTGACATTGGTACCTTTTTTGCGTTTTGTCAAATCTGCAACGAAAGTGGTGTTAAAATGAACATGTGCTGAGTTATCATCTGAGACTACTATAACATGAAATATATGGCAGAATGCGGGCAAAACTGAGCCAGAGACCTGCAATTCTCCCCCAAGGAGTTCAGTCACAAATTTAAGTAACGCGTTATTTTTTTAAAGAGCATCATCAGCATGGAAGTATGTCCTCTGGAATGGTAGCTGAAGCATGAAGGAGAGTATGAAAGTTTAGCTTATCTGTCATGTAAATATCTTGCAATGCCAGCTACAAAAGTGCTATGCGAATGCTGAAATTTAGTTATATACTCATCAAACTAAAGGTTTCAAGTTTAGTCCTTTTAAGCAGTACAACAGATAGTAAGGCAAGGAGGGATAGCTCAGTGGTTTGAGCATTGGTCTGCTAAACTCAGGGTTGTGAGTTCAATTCTTGAGAGTGCCATTTAGGGATCTGGGGCAAAATCAGTACTTGGTCCTGCTAGTGAAGGCAGGGGGCTGGACTCGATGACCTTTCAAGATCCCTTTCAGTTCTAGGAGATAGGATATCTCCATTTATTAAGTGAGCGTAGCACTACACAGACAGGTATGAACAATAATTCTGGCAATTACAGGTGAAAGCATGCAGTTCAAATCAATTTTAGTTACAGTGAAGTCAGACTGATGTCCTACAAGCTGAGTTCAGTCATGTTCTTAGGAGAATTTTCTCCAGTGTTAAGCTATTTTAAAACTTTCCTTTTTTGTACCATTTAAAATTAAGATATTTCTAATTGAATCGAAGTTGTTAGATTTATGACTTTGGTATTAAGAGTTCCTACCAGCCCAAGCACAGAAATTCCCTATGGAATTTTTAGCCATAAGCATTGATTTCCTAAATCTTTGTGCTTCTGAGCAGGTGGAATTTTTCACTGTGTGCAATTGTCATCTTCATGGTGGGAGGATTCTGTCCAGGGAAACATCTTTTTCCCTAAGCTGCCAGATCAAAGATTCTTGTAAAAGACTCCGGGTATTTCTACGCTACCCGACGGATCAGTGGGCAGCGATCGATCCAGCAGGGGTCGATTTATCGCGTCTAGTCTAGATGCGATAAATCAACACCCGAGCGTTCTCCTGTCGACTCCTGTACTCCACCACCGCGAGAGGCACAGGCAGAGTCGACAGGGAAGCAGCAGCAGTCGACTCACCACAGTGAAGACACCGCGGTGAGTACGTCTAAGTACGTCGACTTCAGCTACCTTATTCACGTAACTGACGTTGCGTAACTTAGATCAATTCCTCCTCCCCCCTTCTCCCCCCCCCTGCCAGTGTAGACCAGGCCTCCTACTCAAAAAAATCAATCTTTCTCAAGGAGCGCTAAACACTTCTTATATGGAATGGACCAGCTTTCTCTGAATCTGGTGGTGGTCTACCAGAAGTAGGTTTTGCTGGACTAGTCATATGAGATGCAATTAATAATTCTATCTAAATGTTTCTCCCAAGTATCAGTTTTGATTGTTTTTCTTGTGGTATTTTTATTTTTAAAATTACATAGTGTTCAACCTCTTTTCAACCCCATAAAGGGATAAAAACATTAAGCTTCAGAGTTTACTCAGATCTCTAACTATTGGAAGTTAGGACAAACTTTATTGGGAGCAGGCTATCCTATTTTCCTTCTATTTTCTTCCTTTCTGTAAAAGAGCTGGTAATTGGCCATTGTTAAAGACCAAGTACTGGACTAGATGGACCCCTGGTCTGATCCAATAAGACATTTGTGTTCCAGAATACTGTACATTTTGTTTTTAAAGGCAGTGTCCCCCTCCCACTCAGATATGGTGCTTGGTATATGAAGGAACAGGGTAGATATCTGTGCTTTGACGGTAATATGAAGCACATTTCCTCTGTTATCTTCTTCAGTGGGTTTGGACCTCACAGGCCTCTCCTGTTTGAAGATTGCTACTATTCCACCACCAGCACAAAGTCCACTTCCTGGATCAGTATTTAAAGTTAATGTAAGACACTTGGTACCTGTATGAAACATTGACCCAGGGAAAAGCTCACTTCTCACAAAACTTGCAAGACTACCATGATTTTTCATGCATATGTATATCCATCTCCTGAAGAGTCATTTGCTGAAAGCTTGCTACTTCTGAGGGAATTCTGAGCCTAAAAATTCTGCACATTTTAATTTGTCAATAAATAAATGTGGAGGCTCCAGCATGGCAGTGGGGAGCACAGGTCACTGGCTGCATTGAGATGGGAGATCACCCTATAGTACCCCACCCAAGGACAGGGACTCGGGGGTGAGGCTACACCTGACCCAGCGCAGGGGCTGGGCTGGCTCCAGAAACACCCCAGGGCTCTGCCCCTCAGTGCCAAGCACACCAGGTGTGGGCAGGCAGGTTCAGGCTAGCAGGATCCAGGTGTGGGGCAAGAGGGTTCTGTGTGTGGTAGTTTTGGTGTGGGAAGCTCTGTGAGGCATCTGGATGCAGAGGGGCTTATTGAGGGGGGGATGGGGAAGGGGTTCCAGGTGCAGGGGCAATGGGACTCTGCCAGGGGGTCCATGTGAAGATGGCTAGGGCTCAGCAGGGGGTGTGTGGGGTTTAGTGGGGAGTTTGGGTGCTGGGAGTGTGGAGCTGGGTGGGGTGGGGGTCTGGTTCGGGCTCAGTGGGGTGGGACTGGAGAGTGGCAGGAGTGCTTGTCTGTGAGAGAAACTGCTAGTGCCACAGTCTTCTGGAGTTTGCTTTCTCTGAGAGGCCACTTTGGAAGGGGGGCTGCTCCTTGCTTCCCTCGTGACATGTAGCCCTGCCTTCACTGCTAAGACTTAAGGCCCTGCAGCTGGTGCTGCCTATCTAGTTTCTATCTACCACATTCCTATTGTCACATAGCTCATAGTGATAGTGGAGGCTCTTGGGTAAAGGAACCCCAGGTAACGCGTAATCTCTTTTATCAACGTGCAAGTGGTTTTCACCATTAAATTGTTACTCAACTTAGTTTGCAATTTCATATATCTGTGCTACAGCTGATCTATAAGTGACTTTTAAGCTACAGTCTTAATATCACCTCACCTCTTCTCTTCTCTTGTGTTGGTCCACAGGTGGAGTAAAGACAGTGACTGTGCTGAGAATATGTACATTGATATGATGCTCTGGCGTCATGCTCGACGCTTGCTGGAGGAAATCAGGCTTAAAGACCTTGGATGCTTCGCTGCGCAACTAGGCTTTGAGCTGATTGGTTGGCTGTGTAAGGAGCGAGCCCGAGCTGCCCATGTGGAGGATTTTGTGATTGCCTTGAAGAGACTACACAAAGACTTTCTCTGGCCATTTCCAGTCATACCAGCTTGCTCTGTTAATTCACCTTTCAAGAATGGAAAGTACAAGACAGGTGCTGTACCATCAGAGTTATTTTGGTGGACTAGGTTTCTTTCCTGCAGTCCTGCCTCCATTAGTTTTAATCTCTCGTATCTCAGTTCAGCCAAGCAAAGAACAGGTTGAGGTTTATCACCTGCACAGTTCCTTACTTTGCATGGCTTTGAAGGGGTTCTGTTTAGCATAGACATCATGTCTTCGCAGTAGTTATATTGTAGCTTCTGTTGAGATTTCTTGTTTTCTCTCAGAAGTTATATTTTAGCTGTATTAAATCAGAGAACTAGATCTCTGTTACAGGTCAGTCTGGACACAACATTTTATATAATTTCAGCCAAAGAAAGTGACTAAAATCAGTACATTTATGTGGTTTTAGATGGGCATTTGATCAGCTTTATCTGATTTTTAGAGATACACCTTGTTTTTCATGTGACTTGCTGAAATTTGCTAGCAATGTGGTAGTGAGATGGAAGAGTTAAAATTGTGAGAATGTGCTGCAGTTTTCAAACCTGTATTACAATGTTGTTGTTACATCTTTCAATATATTATTTTGTGAGATTACCACATGGATCTCACTGCAATCTTAAAGCATCTTTTAATTCTATAAGCTAGACTGAGTTTGTCTCAAGATTGCAAAAAAGTGAGTTTACGTGGTAGCTCAGCTATGCCAACAACATATTAGATGGCACTTCCACTGTGTGCCAGTATCTAGGTACACTGACGCTGATCAAAGGGTCTTACAATAGCCATAAGATCTGCATTCCCTTGCGTTTGTTCATTTGTCAGCAACTTAAGTACTTGAATTTTGACTTGGATATAACTGTAAAAAGTTGTTTGGGAGATGTATTAAAAAATGGCTACTTGTATTGTAGGTCAGTTTTTTATAAATGCCTCCTTATTTCTAGCTGTTGGAGAGCAGCTGCTCAAGTCCCAGTCTGCAGACAGCTTTTTAAATGTGGAAATGGACACGGGGGTCTCAAGTGCACCTCAGAGTCACAGCTGGCTTAGCACCATCAATTCCTCCCAGAGAGAAATGGACACACTTTCATCCCATGGACCTCACATGCAAGATGCATTCCTCTCTCCTTTATTAAATAAAGGTAGGTTCTCTCTCACACACTCTCACACACACACACCCTTTCTGCATCACCCTCAGAAAATTGCATCTAGGTATTCATCATTTGTCATGAATGCTCATCACTGCTGTATGGTGCTGTCCTGTTATCTGGTGATACAATAATGCAGAAAAGATTGGCTCAGTCAGTGGAAAAGTATGCTAGAAACATTTAAAAGTACATTGACAACTTTGTGGCTGAGTCAGAATTGAAGACTATGACCATGCAAGCGACAGCTGTATTTAAAAGGACTTGAAAGTAAAAAATCATGTCTGGTGTTTTTTTAGAAAAGGTCCTTACCTGTGTTGGTAGGACCTAAAACTATTAAAACTGATGATTTTAATAACAAAATTTGACTGTTTCCTTTCTGTATCTTGATTTTTTTGGAAAAAGACTAGTCAATTTTAAATCAGTTTCACACTTCCCAATCCACTCCTGCTCTTCAGACTAAATGTGTATCCTTCATGACAATTTCACTCACTTCATCTTAATACTGACTGTTTTAGAGCATAAACAGGAATCAAAGGCACATAGGACTGTTGGAAATAACGATTAACTGGGGGCATGAATCAGCATTCATGTCATGCTCAGGGAAGCTAATGATCCAACCAGCAGACCAAATTTGGTGATGAATCTTGGGCATGTTGCGCACATGCTAAGAACAGCCTTGTAACCTATTTCCACTGACTCTAGTTCTAGGATCAATTAAGATGTTCACCGTAGTAAGTCTGATTACTAATAGTGTTTGGGAGATTTCTACATCTGTCCAAGAGCTCAACAGTACTTCACTATTTTCCAAATGATCTGTATGAGTGCCTGGGAGACCTGTTGTATACATATTACTCTTCCTACTCAGTTTATCCTGCAGGATTGTCTTTACCTGGTACAAACAAGAATTGCTACTGAAAAAACAGCTTGCAAAGAAAAGCAAGTCTATCTTTAAGTATATATTAATCCAATGCACCAACAAGACCTTTAAATCCTTAGAAGGACACTATACCTACATTCAGATTGCTCCTGGCTAACTGCTCGCTGTTCAGTACCCAATAACACCCTTACTGAATCCCAAAGCTAGTTACGTTGGTATGTAAATGTTTAACTATTAAATGAGCCCAAACAGTTTCTGGAGGAAGCAGTGCAAAAGAAAACATTGACACCTGATAAATTAATAGATGGCTTTCTAAATATCCTGTTGAATGTATTTTGGTAGGTGATGAATGCAGCATTGGTTCAGCAACAGACCTGACAGAAACAAGTTCTATTGTGGATGGTGACTGGACCATGGTGGATGAAAACATCTCCACTCTAAGTTTAACACAGTCAGAGCTGGAACATCTCTCTCTGGAATTGGCTAGTAAAGGGCCACACAAGTCACAGGTCCAACTACGGTAAGTTACATCATCATAAGATGAATTGAGACTAAAATATGTTCACTCTTGCTTTTAGCATGTGTGTGATCTAGCGTTGTTTGAATTTTGTCCTTGGGAGGAGGAAAAGCGTGCCACTGCATGAACTGTTTTGTTCTTATAGGTATTTGCTACACATCTTCATGGAAGCAGGATGTCTGGACTGGTGCATTATCATAGGCCTTATTCTCAGAGAATCTTCAATAATCAACCAGGTTTTTATCATAATGCAGTCCTCTGATGCCGATGGAGAGATCTGGCAGAATATCAAGACTGGGCTACATGCTGTAGACAGATGGGCTTCCACAGATTGGTAAGTGTCATTGCAGCAGATTAGTTTTGATAGATGGCTGAATACAGAATTTTGTACGTAATTCAATTTGGGGGTTATATTGATTAGTGTGAGGTTGAGGTTTTTCACATAGCAATCTCTTTTCTTCCTGTGTGTTTGTACAAGACCTGGAACAACGGGGCCTTGATCCTGTCTGAGGCTTTTCAGTGCCACTGCAATATACTGATTACTTGGGTTTCTAGTTGTATTGAAAATGTATCACTTTACATTTTTACTAATTACAGAACACAGTGCTGTGTCTTCCACTACTTTATAAGTTTTAAAATTCTTTTGAATAAATGAAGGGACCCTCGTATTACAATATATAATTTGGTATTTTGACAATGTTCTGCTACTTGGGTCTCTATTTACATTGTTTAGACACTCAGAATAGAATTTTCCTTAGCAGCTTCCCTGTAGAAATCCACAGCTCTGTAACAGTCTGTAATAATGCATAGTCCCCTGAAACAATGGTCTCTATTTGAATTGCTGTCACTGTTTGACAGTAGCAGCTTGACCCCATGCGCTTTATGCAAGAGCTGTAATAGGTGGCTCTACAGTAATGGTTTACTGCTGAAGCCTAGAGGGCAGAATGTGAATGAAGTGCTATTTTTAGTTGACTGCATAGTTACCTCTTCCTTCTTTGTTCTTTAGCCCTGGGTACAAGCCATTTTTAAATGTCATCAAGCCACAGCTCCAGAAACTAAGTGAGATATCAGAAGAGCAAGTGCAGCCTGAAGCTTTTCAACCAGTGAACCCTTGTAAGGTTACTGAACAAGCCAGCCCAAGGGCAGAGGAAAGCCGGAGTTTGACCTGCCATAGCACTAGCCCTCAGAGTGATAGTGGAAGTAGCAGTGTGAGTCGACATGAAGAGGACATGTCTGGGGCAGAGGAGGAGGATCCTCTCCAGGAAGGCAGTTATGACTGCACTGTATCCTAACATGATTTTAGCTATTAATGATAGCACAGCTGGCAGATAAGTACACAAATTATCAGGATTGTAAGGAAGCAAACCAGCTTTCAGACATGCTTCCCTGGGTTGGATTTTAATGTTTGATTTCTACAAGCATTGAATAGAGAATGTCAAATCCATGGATGAATATAAGGTGACCTCAAATAAGCAGCTCAACCTTTCAGTTTTAAAACACCTACAATTGAAACCAAGAGAATAGTTGTGTAAAAAGATTTGGTTTTATTGTGACTAAGACTTGTTCTTCCTCTGTCCTCCTCTAAATTGAGCTTCCTCTCTGGTACTGGATATTGATTGCAGAAGGACAGCAATAGGCATCAATGCAGTTTATTTTAACATCCATTTCATGGGTCCCTTTGCCATATGCGTCACCTAATTTGAACAACCTTCTGAATATCTCCTATATAATGAGAGAAAGCAAGAGATGACTACACCATTTTATAATCCTCCCCACCTTGCCTGTTTTTCCTGTCACTTAAAAATATGAATTGTAAGACGAAGCTAGTTAGAAAGTTATGGCCTGAGTCAACTGGGATCTAAGTGTTTAATAGATTATGCTATTTGATATCACTAAATATTTTGTATTAAAGAATTGTAAAGTGTATGTTTTTGTGAATATTCTTGTATAAATATTCTCAAGGGTGTGCTGTTCATGCTCTTGGAGTTGTACCATATTTGAAGGTACCCGTGTATTTTGCATGGTTATAACTAACTGGTAAAATTAAAGCAGAGTTGCACTTCCTTCTGGATGTGGCATACTTTTACTCTGCCCTATCCTTAGAGTAACATTTTAAAAGTGGCTTGGTTTTTACACTTGGCCACTCTGACCTACAATTAATTTTAAGATTACTGAACGTTTATTTATTTCATGTGTAAATTCCTTTCACAAGAATGGATTTTTTTATATAAATAGAATCACTTATGTACTGTTACTAAAATTTAATATGTAAGCAGTGCATACTTACTTTTTTTCAACATTTTATAATGTGTATACCTGTAATTAAATATAAGATTTTATTTTAACTTTCGGACACTGTTCTGAAAAGCTGGCTGCAGAAGTCTCATAGCTGCTTTGAGGTGCTTATTTTCTTAGCTGCTGTCTCCCAATATATGTAATATTAAATACCTGTAACAGTATTAATTTAGATATTAGCTTGTTTGTACGGTGCAATCTGAACAAAATAATGCAACATTGCTTATTTTATACAAAATCCCACTGGCTTATTTTTATAACATCATTGTATTGATTTTTTTACAATGTGGTAGTTACAGCATAGTCTCCCTCTGCTGTTATTCCCATTCAGATTCTGAAAATAAAACCTGACCTGTCTTAAGTGTGAAGAATATTCACAAGGGTGAAATAAGTGGCTGGTTGCACTTGCTTATTTATGTTTTAAAGAGTTTAATGGTATCTGCTGTAGGTGTAATTTTATTGATTTGTCTTACATGCAGCAAAACTTCAAATCCTGTTTTGATTAAGTTAATCTACAGTAGTATAGCTATGGGGGACAGATCCTGCCTAGTAAATAAAGCACACTAATGTCAGTTATCTGAAGTATATTCTTCCATCCAAATTAGGGGACTTGAACAATGAAACAGTTGTATTAAGCTTTTGGTGAACTGACTTTTAAATCTATAACTGGGTTAAAAGAATACAGTTAACTTAAACTTGGTATAGAAAAAAATAAATTTGTGAGGATGGCTAGACAAGAAAAATCAAATGAAAGCAGGCCTTAAGAACTTAGTTTGGGTTTTAAATGCTATAAGTAAAAGTCTGACTTTGTCATTTGTGTACTATTTGGACTTTATTTTTTTCACTTTTAATAACTGACAATTTATTTGTGCATGGTAAATTGAGTGCTGCACTAATGGATGGAAAAAATAGTATGAACAGTCACTTAGATTTATTCCAGGAGTCAAGATAGATCTGCCCCCACCTGAAGTGAGCTTGCAAGACTTTTCCTACTGTAGGAAAATGACAGCTACTGCCATTAGAACTTTGTGCTGCAAATGTTCCTTCACCATCAGCCAGTGACTCAACCATTCAGCAGTCTGTCTTGTATACCCCCAGATTACACCTCAGAAAAAAATGAGTTATTACTGAAAAATTGTTTACATTCTCATTTACCATACAATTATAAAATACTGTACTTAAATTTCAGTGTCTCTGGCTATCCCTCAATTTACATCTCAGTGTAAATATATAGAGTAATACACTTCTACCCTGATATAACACAGTAAAGCAGGGCTGTGCACTCCAGTGGATCAAAGCAAGTTCAGTATAACGCGGTAAGATTTTTTTGCTCCTGAGGACAGTGTTATATTGAGGTAGAGGTGTATAAACAACTCATTGTACTGACTTTTTTGCTAGTACTTTTAAAACTAGGCAAATATATCTGAGTTGAGGTACCTCTGGTTGAGAATCACTGCCATAAGCCTCTTAAAGTTTTTGATCTTATTTACATTCCAGCACTGCTGTTTTATGTGTAGTTTGAACAGATATAGAAGAAATTGCTTTGCAACAGTCATCTGTAGTGATCTCACTAATGCAAAGCATCTTAAGTCAACCTGGACACTACTCTTTTTGGAATACAGCATGCATGGGTTTTTTCCCTTATACTACATTTATTTCTTAACCAATATCCTAGTGGTTGCTGTTTGTGTTTGTTTCAGCAAATTACCTGTGGACAGGAGTGTTTAAAAAGTTAGCTGTGCTGTTAGTAAAAGCAATACTAAAAACTTACAGTATTCTTGGTTAATGCTCTATTTAGCTGGGAAAAGGCAAAATGAATTAGATCTTAATGTAATTAAAATAGCATTTAATACTTCCCTCTACAAGATACCATTAGTGGAGGACCCACTTCTAGAACTTAATTTTGTCCAAAATTGTTGGTACTGGCTGGCCAGCTCAACTTCCTCTTGCTGAGTATACATGTAGACTTCTAAGGCATGTGATGTAGTACTACATCACTTGTAAGGCCCAGAGTTTTAAAGCTATTTAAGCATTGCTATGCCTAACTGATTTAGGAGCCTAAGTCTTAACTTTCAAAAGCTATTAAAGCAGTCAGTCTGAATTTCATCAGATGACCATGGAATTTAGACTCATGCCTCGATAGCTTTACAAATCTGAGCTTTAGAATGGATACCCAATGAACATGGCATATATTAAACTAATGGAGAGTTGTGTGTAAAGGTTTCCTCTCACCAACAGAAGTTGGTCCAATAAAAGATACCGTCTCATCTACCTTATCCTGGGACAGAGAGCTGCAACAGTAGTGCACAGGCCTTAAACATGTTTATCTAGTAAGGTACAGCAGGAATAGGTTCTTGGCTTGATATTTATCAATGAACTAGAAGAAAACAATTACTGACCGTTTGGGGCTTTGATATCTCTGGTACGATTTACTAATTATCTCAAGTGTTTGGACCTAGCTTACAGGGCAAATGTAAGCTTATACTTACACAATGGGGGACTTGATCCTGGGATGCAGTGACTCAAGAGTTTTGTGGATAATCAGATGAACATGAACACTGCCGTAGCCAAAAAAATCTTATGCAATCCTTGGATCTACAGGCAGGAGTAGGAACCTTGTATTACCTCATTAGCACTGGTGCAGCTGTGTCCACAAT
Organism: Trachemys scripta elegans; assembly: GCF_013100865.1. Lineage (NCBI taxonomy): Eukaryota > Metazoa > Chordata > Testudines > Emydidae > Trachemys > Trachemys scripta. The sequence goes on along the minus strand of NC_048303.1, from coordinate 87,572,832 downwards.
TCAGGAATGATGGTAATAAATTGGAAGAGAAGAGCTACAAACGTTATTGAAAATGTGCATCATAAGACTGATCAAGTTAAAACCTACATGAACACAAATTTGATAGCTCTTCAGTTTAGCAGAGAAATATAATCAATAGCTTGAATCCTTTGGCCTAAACCACGAGGAACAATTCTCCAGTGAGGGAGAGTCCACCACAGCCCATTGTAATTTTAAGTCAAAAGATATGCTCTAGTCCAGTGATTTTCAACATTTTTTCATTTATCTCCCCTTCGGAAATCTTACACTGTGTGGACCCGAAGGGATCCATGGACCACAGATTGAAAACCAGTCAACCATCGCTTTTGGAATTAATTCCTGGGACTCCTAGAGCTGTGTTACGCAGGAGATCAGAGTAGGTAAGCTCAGCGGTTGTTTCTAGCCTAACCTGGAAATGCTGAGCAGCAGCATGGATCTCCATTCACAGGTATCAGCCTCCATCTCTGTTGCCCAGTTTGCTCAAGCAGTATGAGTCTTTACGCAGGCTTAACTCCTCTAGAACATAGGTTCTTTTTCGAGTGCTTGCTCATATTGATTCCAATTAGGTGGGTGTGTGCCGCGTGCACGATCGTCAGAGAAATTTTCTACCCTAGCAACACCCGGTGGGTCAGCTGGGGAGCCCCCTGGAGTGGCGCCTTTATGGCGCTGGATATATACCCCGGCCGACCCAGCACCCCCTCAGTTCCTTCGTGCCGGCTACTCCGACAGTGGGGAAGGGGGGCAGGTTTGGAATGGATATGAGCAACACATCTCGAAGAACAACAGTTACAAAGGTGAGTAACCATTTTTTCTTCTTCGAGTGCTTGCTCATATCGATTCCAGTTAGGTGACTACCAAGCCCCACCTAGGCGGTGGGGTCGGAGTGAGACAGGAGAGCTAGGAGAACACGCTTCCTTGGTCTTCTCTAACCCGATGGTTGTCAGATTCCTCAAGGGCTTAGGCCGCCTTTACCCACAGCAACGCCAACCCGTTCCAGTGTGGGATCTTAACCTGGTTCTCTCCAAGCTCACAGGACCCCCATTTGAGCCATTGGCTACCTGCTTGCTCCTTTACCTATCTTGGAAGACAGTCTTCCTTGTAGCTATCACTTCAGCAAGGCGTGTTTCTGAACTCAAGGTCCTGACATCTGAGCCTCTTTACACCGTCTTCCATAAAGACAAGGTGCAGCTTTGCCCCCACCCTACCTTCCTTCCCAAGGTTGTATCAGCTTTTCATGTGAACCAGGGTATATTCCTCCTGGTCTTCCATCCTAAGCCATATGCCAAGACCAGCGTATGCACTCCTTGGACGTGCGCAGGGCCCTTGCTTTCTATATTGAGTGTATGAAACCCTTTCAAAAGACAATGCAACTTGTTGCAGAAGCTGACCGGCTGAAAGGCCTACTAGTCTCCTCCCAACGTCTCTCCTCTTGGATCATGTCCTGCATTCGTGCTTACTACGACTTGGCTGGTGTCCTAATGCCACGCCTCACCGCCCACTCCACGAGGGCCCAAGCCTCCTCGACTGCCTTCCTGGCTCAAGTCCCGATCCAGGACATTTGTAGAGCTGCAGTTTAGTCATCAGTCCACACCTTCGCTGTTCACTATGTGCTTGTACAGCAATCCAGAGATGATGCTGCATTTGGATCAGCGGTTTTGCACACGACACTGTCTCACTCTGACCCCACCACCTAGGTGGGGCTTGGTAGTCACCTAACTGGAATCGATATGAGCAAGCACTCGAAGAAGAAAAAACGGTTACTCACCTTTGTAACTTGTTCTTCGAGATGTGTTGCTCATATCCATTCCAAACCTGCCCCCGTTCCCCACTGTCGGAGTAGCCGGCACGAAGGAACTGAGGGGGCGCTGGGTCGGCCGGGGTATATATCCAGTGCCATTAAGGCGCCACTCCAGGGGGCTCCACAGCTGACCCACCGGGTGGTGCTAGCGTAGAAAATTTCTAACGATCGTGCACGGGGCGTGCACACACCTAATTGGAATGGATATGAGCAACATGTTGAAGAACAGTCACAAAGGTGAGTAACTGTTTTTTCCTGTCTCAGTGAAGTAATCACAAAGATCAGAATAGACATGCACACACACAAAAACAATGGTTACTTACCTTACAGTAACTGAGGTTCTTCAAGATGTTCTATATGCAGATGGGGATGCTGCACCCTCAAGAGGGGTGGTGTGAAGACATACAGGGCACAGGCACAGCCCCAAACACACACTGCTGGTTAAAAGATTCTGATCACCTGTGTATAAGAGTGGGATCCATGTGTACACAATGCATAGAGCCACAGTTACTATAAGGTAATAAACTATATGAGTTTCTAAATGCAAAGAAGTTAATCTATATAGACACGCCACTGGTAAAGCTTTAAATTATTAAGACTTACAGGTACTCCTAAATGAAAGCAATTTTAAAAAGACTAGACCTCTAGAAACATCTACCACCTCAAATAGAACAGTTAATCCACTACTTGCTTACTGCAGCACTAAAAGTAAAGAAAGGCTTCCACCCAAGTGCACCTTTACCTTTCAACTCAATGCATGAGAGTGACAGGCTCTGGGCATATGCAGTTTAGTTATGAAGCATGTCCCATCCAATACTGTGCTTTATTAGGTGTTCAAGGCAAGAAAACTGCGGTATTAAAAAAGGTAGGTGAGTTTCTGAAAATGTTAGCTGAAGACTGAACAGTTTATAATGTGAGATGAGTGAGTTGCACATAGGGCTTGCAGAAGTATTTCTAGAATTCAGAGGGTTAAATGAAAAGACTTAATACAGAGCAGTTCATACAGACTTTGCATTGAAGAAACTGCATTGGTACATCTATTCAACTTGTGTCCGTCTTTGTAGTGCTTGTGTGTGTAGAGGCCTGTAGGGGCAGTGTGCTGGGAGGGATGCCGAGCCCTGATTAGGGGGTGGAGCTTGGCTGCGTAGGGGGCCTATATAAGTGGCCACCCAGCCAGGCAGCAGCACAGCTGTGAGCAGCGGCACAGCAAGCAGCCAACAGGGTGGCTAACGGGAGTTTGCAGGGGGAGGCAGGAGGGCGCAGTGTGTTGTGTGTCTTGTGTCCTGAGGTGCAGAGACTGCAGCAGCCATGAGCCAGGCAGCAGAGGACACAATGCAGATGATTGCATGTGGAAGCTGTGGTGTGTATATGGTGCTAGTGGGGGAGCCTGAACAGAGGTATGTTTGCATGAAGTGTCACCTAATAGAGTTGCTGGAAGAAAAGATTCAAAGGTTGGAGATGCAGGTAAATGCCCTGGTAGAGTTTAGAAGGGGATTCGAGCAGTTGATGGAGGAAAGGCAAGGAGGGGTTGAGGGGGAATGCTCAGGGGTTCAGGTGGAAGCAGGGGCTACAGTGTGTGAGGGGGGATTATCAGAGGGAGAACAAGGGCAGTGGAACCATGTGACTCTGAGAAGCAGGCCAAGGAAAAGGAGGGCCAGTGAAGGGGAAATAAATAGAACTCAGGAACAGGTTTGGGTGTTTGGATAACGAGGAGGGGGGGGGCAGCAGATGGTAACTGAAGGTGGGAGGGTGAGCAAGAAGAGAAGAGCAACTACTCCCATAGAGAGAGGGGAGGAGGTGATGGAGGCAGCACCAAATATGGGCCCCGGCAGGATACAGGATGGCACAAAGAGGAGTATAAGGGAAAATAGGAACAGACACAGGTTACAACTAGAGGGAATAGAGTAGTAGATCACACTGTCACAAGGCAAAGACAGGTTTACGTGATTGGGGACTCCATACTGAGGAGGTTAGACAGGTCTGTGACCAGGGCAGACCCAGAGAACAGAAGGATGTGCTGTCTACCAGGTGCTAAGATAAGGGATGTGGACCTACGGCTGAAAAGGATCCTAAAAGGAGCGGGTAAAAACCCCTTGATAATCCTACATGTAGGAACAAATGACACAGCTAGGTTCTCATTAGAGAGAATCAAGGGAGATTATGCCAGACTGGGGAAGACACTCAAGGAAATAGAGGCTCAGATCATCTTCAGTGGGATTCTGCCTGTTCCTACAGAAGGGCAGCAAAGGGCTGACAGGATTGTGAGGATAAATAGTTGGCTAAGGGAGTGGTGCTATAAGGAGGGCTTTGGGATGTATGGCCACTGGGAGGCTTTTGTGGACAGACAACTGTTCTCACGGGATGGACTTCACCTGAGGAGGGAAGGAAATAGACTTCTGGGAGGGAGGCTGGCTCATCTCATCAGAAGAGCTTTAAACTAGGAAGTTGGGGGAGACGGTTGGGAGATGTCCAGTTAATCTCCACGCCGGATTCCAACATTGAAAAGGAGGGTGATGAGATAAGAACAGATATAGCCAGGGGGAGGGGATTGAACATAAGGAGAGGGGGGATGAACAGTAAGGGGTCCATAACAAATTGCATAACTAATGGGAGACAGGCTACACGGCATACATTAGGATGTTTATACACCAACGCAAGAAGCCTAGGTAACAAAGTGGAGGAATTGCAGCTCCTAGTCAGAGAAATGAAACCAGATATCATAGGAATAACCGAAACATGGTGGAATGGTAGTCATGACTGGAGTACAGGTATGGAAGGGTATGTGCTGTTTAGGAATGACCGGAACAAAGGTAAAGGGGGGGTGGCATTGTATGTCAATAATGAGGTAAACTGTAAAGAAATAATAACGGATGGAATGGATACGACAGTCTGTTTGGGTAATACTCACACTGGGTAAAAACTACTACAGCCTCCCCTGAGATAGTGCTTGGGGTGTGCTATACACCACCAGGATCTACTCTGGATATGGACAGAACTATTTAATGTTTTTAGGGAAGTAAATACTAATAGGAACTGTGTAATTATGGGGGACTTTAACTTCCCAGATATAGATTGGGGAACAAATGCTAGTAGCAATAATAGGACTCAGATGCTCCTAGATGTGCTTGCTGATCAATTCCTTCATCAAGTAGTAGCTGAACCAACGAGGGCGGAGGCCATTTTAGATTTGGTTTTGGTGAGTAGTGAGGACCCCGTTGAGGAAATGGTTGTAGGGGACAACCTTGGCTCGAGTGATCATGAGCTAATTCGGTTTAAACTAAATGGAAGGATTAACAGAATTAAATCGGAGACTAGGGTTTACAATTTTAAAAAGGCTAATTTTAATAAATTAAGAGGACTGGTTAGGGAACTGGATTGGGCTAACATATTTACGGATCTAAAGGCAGATGATGCCTGGGATTAGTTTAAGTTACAGTTGCAGGAGCTGTCGGAGGCCTGTATCCCGAGAAAGGGAAAATGGTTAGTAGGCAAGAGATTTAGACTGAGCTGGATGATCAAGCATCTCAAAGGGGCAATTAAGAAAAAACAGAAAGCGTACAAAGAGTGGAAGAGGGGAGGGATCAGTAAGGAAACTTACCTTATTGAGGCCAGAGCATGTAGAGATGGAGTGAGAGAGGCCAAAAGCCGTGTAGAGTTGGACCTTGCAAGGGGAATTAAAACCAATAGTAAGAGGTTTTATAGCCATATAAATAGGAAGAAATCAAGAAGTGGGACCGCTGAAGACTGTAGCTGGAGTGGAGATTAAGGGTAATCTAGGCATGGCACAATATCTAAACTAATATTTTGCATCGGTCTTTAATGAGGCAAATGAAGGGATTAGGAATAGTGGCAGTGTGACAGAGGGGAATAAAGGAGGGGGGATTACCGTATCCGAGGTAGAAGCCAAATTTGAACACCTTAACGGGACTAAGTCAGGCAGACCAGATGATCTTCATCCGAGAACATTGAAGGAACTGGCGTGAGAAATAGCAGACCCCTTAGCGAAATTTTTTAATTAATCTTTAAACTCGGGGGTGGTACCATTGGACTGGAGAATAGCTAATGTGGTTCCTATTTTCAAGAAAGGGAAAAAAAGTGACCCAGGTAACTACAGGCCTGTCAGTTTAACATCTGTAGTGTGCAAGGTCCTGGAGAAAATTTTGAAGGAGAAAGAAGTTGAGGACCTTGAGGTCAATGGCAATTGCGACAAATTACAACATGGTTTTACCAAAGGCAGATCGTGCCAAACCAATCTGATCTCCTTCTTTAAGTAACAGACGTATTAGATAAGGGAAATGCGGTGGACCTAATATACCTCTATTTCAGTAAAGCGTTTGATGTAGTACCGCACGAGGAATTATTGGTTAAATTGGAAAAGATGGGGATCAATATGAAAACCCAAAGGTGGATAAGGAACTGGTTATTGGGAAGACTTCACCGGTCGTACTGAAAGGTGAACTGTCAGGTTGGAGGGAGGTCACCAGTGGAGTTCCTATTTATTACTGACCTCAGAACCAAATGTAGGAGTGGGCTGATAAAGTTTGCGGATGACACACAGTTGAGAGGTATTGCCAATACGGAGGAAGATCGGGATATTCGGCAGGGAGACTTGAATGACCTTGTAAATTGGAGTAACAGAAATAGGATGAAATTTAATAGTGAAAAGTGTAAGGTGATGCATTTAGGGATGACTAACAAGAAATTTCGTTACAAACTGGGGACGCATCGGTGGGAAGTAACAGAGGAAGAGAAAGACCTCAGAGTTCTGGTAGACAGCAGGATGACTATGAGTCGGCAATGTGATGTAGCGGTGAAAAAAGCCAATGCGGTCTTGGGATGCATTAGATGAGGTATATCTAGTAGGGATAAGGAGGTGCTGCTTCCGTTGTACAAGGCGCTGGTGAGACCTCATTTGGAGTACTGTGTGCAGTTCTGGTCTCCCATGTTTAAAAAAGATGAACTCAAACTGGAACGGGTACAGAGAAGGGCCACTAGGATGATCAGAGGAATGGAAAACCTGTCGTATGAAAGGAGACTCGAGGAGCTCGGTTTGTTTAGCCTGACCAAAAGAAGGCTGAGGGGAGATACGATTGCTCTCTTTAAATATATCAGAGGGATAAATAGCAGTGAGGGAGAGGAATTATTTCAGCTCAGTACTAATGTGGACACGAGAACGAATGGCTATAAACTGGCCGTGGGGAAGTTTAGGCTTGAAATTAGACTAAGGTTTCTGACCGTCAGAGGGGTGAAATACTGGAACAGTCTTCCGAGGGAAATGGTGGGGGCGAAGGACCTGTCTGGCTTTAAGATTAAGCTAGATAAGTTTATGGAGGGAATGGTTTAATGGGATAACGTGATTTTAGTCAAATTAACAGCGTGCCATCGCTGGTATATAGTATCAATGGCCAATGAGGGTCTGGCTGGAGAATCTTGCCTACATGCTCGGGGTTCTACTGATCGCCATATTTGGGGTCGGGAAGGAATTTTCCTCCAGGGTAGATTGGCAGAGGTCCTGGAGGTTTTTCGCCTTCCTCCGCAGCATGGGAGGTGTTCCCTAGCTGGAGGATTCTCTGCGACTTGAAGTCTTTAAATCACAGAATTTGGGGACTTCAACAACAGAGTCAAGGGAAAGGGGTTGGGTCAGCTTTTGTGGCCTGCATCATGCGGGAGGTCAGACTAGATGATCATAATGGTCCCTTCTGACCTTAAAGTCTATGAGTCTATGAACATAACCAATGTATCTGAATCCCTCTGGCATCTCTAATTACCTATATGCAAGTTGTGCCGTTACAGTTTTTAGAAGCCTGTTACCCTGACATCTTCTAAACAATTCAGCAAACCTATGCTGCACTACGTAGGCTCACCTATTCAGGTACGCAGAGACATAATCATCATCTCATTCCATGTCCACACTTTACTGAGAATATTTTTACGTTCTTTGGTCATGCCATATCTTACCAGTAATGGTAATTCCCCAAGTTTCAGGTATAAGGTTTGGGCTTGCAGTGCTAGAAACAAAAACAATCAATCTCCCAGTAACAGAATCAGCATGTTATTAAGGCAGGAATTCACAATAACCAGACATCCCAGACAATTTAATTCTGCTATTTAATAAAGGGTGATCCTGAGTTAGCAACATCATTTTACTTTTTCTTACAGTAACAATACAGTTATTGCTTCAGTGAAGTTCTAGAAGTTATCTACATGCTGCACATTGATATTTTTCCCACTCCATGGACTCTTCTTGCACTTGTTTTTTTAAGTTTACAAGTTAGAGGCACAATAAAAATACCAATTTTGGGGAAGACATAGTGAATGATTCTGGTACAGTCTTAATCCTTCATCAGGCTTAACTGTGCCAACTCTAGTGTAAGTGCAGTACAAAATAGTGCATTTAATGAGACTTACCATACATTTAAGAAAGCTATTAAGACTCAGATTTCTGCAAAACTATTAGGATTGCTAATAGTACACCCCTATTTATAGCTAAATACTCTAAATGAATAGAGATAAGCGCTGTACATGAAAGACCAGGTGCTATTGAGCCAACAGTGTTAGTCTGGTGGTTTTGTTTCCTTTATGCAATACACAAACCAAAATAATTAGATACTTTAATTGGTCTGAGAATCTCAGTCATGCAACACCCTACAAATGTACATAATACTCTGAATTGTTCCATGCTGGTTAAGTACACTCTAACTGAACAATTAAAAAAGTTAAGTCAATAAACCTGATCATGAAAACCCTCAGGGCCAACGAAGTCATGAGGAATGTCATCTTAAGCATTAATTTCTCACATACTGTGTAGATATCCACAACACTACAGCTTGTTTGCTTTAACTGGTGCATGCACAAGGATACTCCAGTGCATATAATTCGGCAATTTTTATTCAGGTGAACAAAGCACTAAGTTTACGCCATTATGCTAGAGAATGGTCAGCACAAACCGCTGGAATTAATTTGGAGAAGTTTCCCCACCTTACACACACAGTTTAGGAAAACAAAATCAAAGATTCAATATATTTTTTTTTTTTTGGTGGCTGCATTTTTCTAGAGGGGTGGGATTTTCCAAAACACACAGCTAACTTAGGAGCACAAGTCCTGTTGACTTTAAATGGGAGCTGTGTTCCTAAATCACTTATGTGCTTTTGAAAATCCCACGCTGTAAGAAAGATTAAGAACAGTTCTCCACAAATGTCAGATGCTTCATGTGCTTTAAAAGTCTCTCTTCACAACAGTTACATAAATCCTTATGGAAAGCACTTTTTTTTTTTAAACTAAACTAAACACTGAACCAAAGTAGTAATGAAATGAAGTGAAATGAATTACTATTAAACTAAGAAAGCCTACACAAAAGTACTTATCAAAAATATACATATACAAATAATCCAGTATGCTAAATAGAGATTTATAACCAACATCAATTTAGAAACTAGTAATCAAGCAGTTACAAGATGTCCATTCAAACGAAAAAAAAAAAAGGCCAGAGAGTGTGACTCAGTGCTCTGATGTACACAACAATGCCACATGCTTGCATCTCATGCACGAGTCTAGTCTTCATGTTGATACTTGAAACAGGCTGCAAGATCCCAACAGGGAAATAAGTAGAAGACTGTAGGATTTGGTCAGACCTCCTCCACTCAACTCTTTACCACAATGACTTTTAACACAAGGACAGAGAAAGGACGTGACCAATAAGAAAAAAAAACTTTAAAACAGAACAGTGGAGGACAGGGGAAAAAAAGTTGTTAATGATCGAAGTAACAGACTGATCACCAAATTCCATGCATGAAATTTCCAGTCTTTGAAATTTTCCAAGGACACAGCATAGCCTAAGTGACTACTACAAAACTGGTTTCATCCAGATGTCACAGTAATACTTACTCAGAAAAAGGCTTCTGCTCCATCACATACACGATCAAAAATCTTTTAGCCAAAATCTTATTTTATTTTAATAGGACAGATAGGACTAAGTGTTTGTAGAGGATAGGACTAAGTGTTTGTAGATGATAGCATTCACATGTATTTAAAACCTGGGGCATATTTTACAACACTGTGGCAATTCCTTCACAGAGACCCTAATTTACAGGGCACAGAGGGCTACTCTATAAAGTTACCTCCTCAAATGCAGTCTTCATGTTAGATCTACACTAGTCAAACTGCCATGTCAGTGCGAGAAACAGCTGAATTATAGTTGCATAAATATGGAGGCACTTCTCCCCCAGCCCAGCAGGGCAAGACCACCCGCTCCCAGAGAAAGAGGACAGGAACCCTGCTTATCCTTTAAGCAGTCAAGCTACCACAGAAACAATCTTGTGCCCAAAATGTTTTTCACAGATTTGTAAAAACCATCTTGCACATCTTGCCAGAATGAATTCATTATGAATGAGAGTTGAATCTTCTGACACAGTGAGACTAAAAGACAAAGAGGTCATAGGTGCAGACCCAACCAGAAGGAAATGTCCAGTTTGGAAATCTCTCCATTAAGGCATACAGCTGAGGTGACTTTTGATCTTCCCCAAAGAAATAATGTGCTGCTATGGCGAGGGAAACCATTCCATCAGAGTGCTTTTCTGCAGCCTGAAAATGAGAAAAGGCAATGCCAAATTTATCAAGCATTATTTTCACCCTTGGCCTCTTCAAAGGTTCTAGATATTGTTCATTCCAGATACCCCTGCTGAGTCTTCCTACAAGCCAGCTAGTGTCCAATATACTACCATCAGCCCCATGGTTCACTATTTTTAAAGTTAAAAGCCTTCTTAATGTCTGTTAAAATAGACCAGCAGTATTATCTAATGTGAAAGAAAATGGCTTTACCACCATGCAGAAGAGACTTTGCAGAATGGAGATCCCTGATTGATAGAAGAGAGAATCAATAGAAGTATTGGTATTGACCCGATATCCCAGCTGATCTGTATTCCATTGCACGTGTTCAATGCCATTTACTTAAGACTGCACACATTCAACTGTGCTCAGAACTTGGCCCATGTATCCTTGAAGAGGTCGGTATGATCAAATCTCCAATACACACAAGGAAGTGAATCTTCCTGCCTGAAGAGAATTACTGTGAAAAGCTTCCAAAGTCTGGGATGAATAGGGCTGATCCTTCACCTGTTGGATCAATCTACTTGTCAAGATTCTGATGGGCCCTGCAGCAGGCTCACTCATCACCAAACACCAGAGTTCCTTTCCTAGCAACTAAATGAAATTAGTTTACCTTCAGTTTACTATACAAAGGAGTTCAGCCCTCTGATCATAACTACCAAAGCGGGGCTACAAGTTTTGGGAGCTCTTCCCAACTCCTCAATCTCGCGTTTAGGTAACAAATAAATGTCCTTGTCCATCTGGCAGAGCTCTAGTACAAAGCAGACTCCTGTTTGGCACAACTGGATGCAGGGCTGCTGGTGAGTATCTCTTTACTCCACTTTGATAATTTGGTAAGTGATCAGATCACCTTATCCAGGAATGAACCCTTGCTGAACCTGTATGTTTCTCTATAAAAATTTCCAAGGGAATCAGGCATCTTAAATTCCATGGCAATAAAAGCTTCAGGTATGCTGTGAATTATTTCTAGGAAACTTTAGGTAAGATGATGAGAGGTGACTACCCTTTTCACCTTGGAAAAGAAACGGGGAATTGCTCAAAGGGGCACCTTAAAAGGGTAAAAGCATCCACAAGACGTTCACTAAGCAAAGTCTGTAACTCCTTCCCTTTCTAAGGGGATAGATTTGCCACTTAAGAGTCCTAGTTTCCCAAAGCAAGTAAACAGAGTACATGGGGAGGAATTATTTAGACTACAACAAAACAGCTCTAATTAGGAGCAGTGAGATACTATTAAGAAAAGGTAAAATTGAGATAAATATAAAAAAATCCTAATGGCAAGACAGAAGACTGTAAAAGTGTCTATCAGAGGAAATAATGGAAGCCCCATCCCTCGGGTCATTTAAAATTTGACAAGAGAATGCATTTTTATATTTTACACACACACACACACACACACACACACACACACACTCTCTCTCTCTCTCTCTCTCGTATCAGCCCACAGAGGACAGACTAAAAGACAAATTAAATCTCACCTCTAGCTTCTATTAATCTATGTAATAAAGCAAGTTGGGTTTATTTTTAAAGTTTTCTCAAACATTTTTCACCCTCACCTTCAACTCGATCCAGAAGCGCCATGCCACAGCCTGCAGTCCATGAGCGTAAAACACAAAATAATCCCCTCCTATATTAGCAACAGGAGTTCCATCTCCAAGAGACCAGCTGGACAGTGTTGACCCTTCATGAGGTCGAATGTACAGCGACATGTGACTGGGACCTACATCATCAGACAAGCAAATGTATTTGCAGAAGGAGGTGAAGAGAAATACATTTCTACTGCATTCTAGCTACTATGGGTTCTTTTGTGCCCCAATCAGCTGTTTAATTTCATTTTGTATGAGAGATTTAGCCTGTATGCTGCCAGTTGTCTCTCTCAATATGAGATACTGAACTAAGCAGCTCCCCTGTCTGTAGCAGAAGCCATAGTGGATCCTGTGCAGCGAGGGACAGAGTTATAAAATGGGCTTTAAAAGTTTCTAGCTAACAAAAGTCAATTGCTAATTCAAATGAGCCTTTAAGTTTACAATTGCAATATGGCCACAATTTTTCAAGTGCCTGGGTAGTTGAATTAGTTGATGCCAGGTTCCCAATTATGTATTAGTGCCAATCACTCCGCTATCCCAGGGATAGCATAGCCACTTTCAATACCAGAATTTAAGCTAAAATGAGCATAAAAAAAAAAAATCACAAATCAGAGGCTGATAGACATATAGGCACTCACCTGATACTTCAAAGGTTAACTTTGTAGAATCCCAGGGCATTTGCTCTTTGGCCAGAAGTTTAAAGTGAACAGGGTTTGTGGGAGAAATTTCTGCAGCAGGAAGATACCAGTTCTTTCTACAATAAAAAGCATTTTTTAAGACCAACAAAAACACTCAGAAGTGCCGTATAGTGCTCAAAGATTATAGACTCTGGGCAAAATGCATGTCTTTGTAGAACAAGGCTGGCGGCCTTGCTATTACAAAATGAAATATTCAAGTGCCATTCACCCCAGAGTTAAAGATTAATGCTTTCATACTCTGTGGCTACAATTAAAACATTTAAAAGGGACCCTCTGTGATCAGCAGGATTGCCTCCACCATGCCTTTATTCCTCACCTCATTCTCTTTGACCAAGCCACCTGTTAACTTACTTAAGATAAAACAAGCTAAAACAATAACCAAAGCAAGGAATTTTTAGATTTCCCAATTGTAGATTTTGGGCGGACACGAGACCATGACATGAGTTATTAAATGTTTTCTCCTAAAGTTTCTGTGACAAAACACTTGCAGCCAGGGACATAATATGAAGAAAAAGAAAGTCTTTCGCAGTGACAAAAACATTACAAAATGAGTTTTATTCTTCATCTTGTGCAAAAGTGTCTGATGCGTCTTGGAAATTAAGTTCCATGTGGTCCTAACAGGCATTACTCAGAAGAAAGTTACCTGAGAAGAAAGTGCACAGGAAGAATCCAAGGAAAGCCACAGAGAGGGGCCTTGTCCTCACAATTAGTTTTGATAGTGTCATTGAGTTCAGGTATATGAGGAGTGATGTGAGATATTCCAGCATAGTCCAACCCATTAATCCATATTCCAGAGTCACTTTTTACCAAGTTTCCATGTAGGCCATAAAATCTTCTGCTCACGTGCTGGAAGAGTGAGGAACAAACAGAAAAACCATCAGGCATTTGGAATATTTTGTGCAACCTGATAAAGTCAGAACTGATTCTGAAATGCCCACCACTACCGCCCATGCTTTTTTGGCACAGCGTAAGGTCTTCTATGGCAGTATTTTTCAAACCATGGGTCACGGCATGTATGGCGCTGGGTCGCCTTGGTCAGCACCGCCGACCGGGACATTAAAAGGCCTGTCGGCAGTGCTGCCCAGCTAAGGCAGGTTAGTGCCTACCTTTTCTAACACGACGCTGTGCCCCAGAAGCAGCCAGCAGCTTCTAGGCAGGAGGGCCACAGGCCTCCGCATACTGCCCCTGCCCTGAGCCCCGGCTCTGCACTCCCATTGGCCAGCAACCAGCCAACGGGAACTGGGAGGGAGGGGAGAGGGAAGCGGAGCCGCTTGTGCGCCTCCGCCTATGAGCCAAACCTGCTGCTGGCTGCTTACGGGGTACAGCGTGGTCCACGCCCGCACCCCAATCCCCTGCCCCAGTCCTGAGCCCCCCCAAACCTGGAACCCCTTCCTGCACCCCAAATCCCTCATCTCTAGGCCAGAGCCTGCACCCCCAGCCCAGAGCCCTGACCCCCTCTCACACCCCAACTCTCTGCCCCAGCCCTGAGCCCCTGCAAACCTGGAACCCCTCCTGCACCCCAAACCCCTCAGCCCAGAGCCCTGACCCCTTCCCGCACTGCAACCCCAATCCAGCCCTGAACAACCCCAAACCCAGAGCCCCTCCTGCACCCCAACCCCCTCATCCCCAGTCCAGAGCCTGACCCCTAACCCCCTGCCCAAACCCTGAGCCCCCCAACCCCTCTTTCCCAGCCCCACCCCGCAGTCCTCACCCCAACCCTCTTCCCCAGCCCTGAGCCCCTCCCACACCCCAAACCTCTCATCCTCAGCTCCACTGGGTTGTGGGCATCAACAATTTTCTTCAACTCAGTCCCCAGGAAAAAAGTTTGAAAACCACTGTTCTATGGCAGTGGTTCTCAACCAGTGGTCGGGGCCCACTGGCGGTCCGTGAGCCGGTTTCAGGGGGTCCGCCAAGCAGGGCTGGCATTAGACCTGCTGGGGCCCAGGGCAGAAAGCCAAAGCCCCACCACCTGGGCCTGAACTCCGAGGCTCCAAATCCTGCCACCAGGGGCTGAAGCCGAGGCCTGAGCAACTTAGCTTCACAATGGCCCCTGTGGTGTGGGGCGCTGGGCAATTGCCCTGCTTACTATCCTTTAACACTGGCCTTGGCTTTTATATGCAGAGAAACAGTTATTGTGGCACAGCGAGGTGGGCCGTGGAGTCTTTATAGCATGTTGGGGGGGGCCTCAGGAAGAAAAAGTTTGAGAACCCCTGTTCCATGGTATGTTAGAAAATGTGTTTCTATCAAGGTACTTGATGTTACCTGAGCCCTTGCACAGATTTGGCCACTAGATATTTCTTGTAGGACACAAATAGGCCATTCTTAAACATTAATGCTTATTGGACCTAGTACAGAGGTTGAACTCAAATAAAATAATTTTACAAGGCAAAGAAACTAAGCCCCACGCACTCAGGGAAGAAAGACTGCCCCCAGGTTGCACTTTCCAAATGTTTTACAAGAGGCACTCGCTACATCCTGTGAATAAGGTCAGTGTAGCCCAGTGACACTGGCAATAGTCCCAGAGATGTAATGTATAGTTTGCCTGACTGAAGCACTTAGGGTAAATAAAAACCTGAGGCTGGCCCACGCTAGGCGACTTGGGCTCGTGAGGCTCAGGCTAAGGGGCTGTTTCATTGCTGTGAAGATTTCCGGGCTCAGGTTGGAGTGTGTGCTCTAGGACTTTACAGGGTGGGAGGGTCCCAGAGCCAGTGCTCCAACCCAAGCCCACAAGTCTACACGGCAATGAAACAGCTCTGCAGGCAGAGCCCCGTGAGCTTTAGTAAGCTAGCATGGGCCAGTGGCAGGTGTCTAGTTGCTGTGTAGACATAACCTTAGAGGGGAGATGCTTTGAACTTGTCCAGAATGACCAGAGAGGCTGTACTGAGACTTTTACATTGAGCCTAAGTTTCTAAGAACAGCTCAAGCATGGCAGAATGTAGAGGACTACTGAATTGGCTGTTATGGACGTCTACGCAGTTTTTAGCTCTAGTGACAGTAAACAGATACCTCCAGCTTGGAAAGGAAAAGGCAGCAACAGACTTTGGAGAGCAGGAATTTAGGAGGAGTTTACAGAAAATTAACACTCAATTAATCTCCCTCTAAAGTACTGAGTCAACCCTGCTTTAGGCCTTCTTTACACAGGCACCTGGTACTACCAAACACCTTTCTCCCCCCCCCCCACTCCCTATGGGCATTCTTATTCTAGTATTTTTAAAAGTGCCTTTTTTGGTTTAGGTTAAACCCCTTGCCAAACAAACTACCTCTACTTAGCTTAACAAAGTAGGTTATGAAGTGACTTGATTCTAGTCTATAGGTATCTACATGAGAAACTAATATTTGATAATGGATTCTTTAATCTAGCAGAGAAAGATATAAGATGATCCAATGTCTGAAAGTTGAAGCTGGACAAATTCAGACAGGAAATAAGGCATGCATTTTTAAGTGAGGATAATGAGCCATTGGAACAATTTACCAAGGGTCATGGTGGATTCTCCATCACTGTCAATTTTTAAATCGAGATTAGACGTTTTTCTAAAAGATGTGCTGTAGGAATTTTGGGGGGGAAGTTCTATGGCCTGTGTCATACAGGCGATCAGACTAGATGGTCATAATATTTCCTTCTGGCCTTGGAATTTATTAATCTACATAAACTAAACTGAAAAACACAAAAGTAGTGGACAAGAGTGTCCAAATGGAGAATTATACCAGTTTAATAATTCACACCTTAGATTATACCAAAAAGACTTTCCAATATAGACAAGGCCTAAGTGTGAATCACATATTCCAAAAATCTAGGAATTCCAAACCCAGTACTTTTACATTTTTCATACATCTTTCCTGGGTGACTTTTAAATGGAGGTTACCTACCTGTAACTGGAGTTCTTTGAGATGTGTGGTCCCTATCTGTATTCCACACATGGGATATGCATGCACGTGAATAACCTGCATTTCTTCTTTGAGTGAGGTCCCTATGCATTCCACACATAGGAGATTAACAAGCAGTAGTCAAACAGCTGGCAGGTGGAGAGAATGCAGAAGTGACAGCTAACTGCAGTACTGCTGTCCCCCCAGCCATATACACAGCTGATGACTGTATCAGTGCGTAATGTCTCGTGAAGGTATACAAACAGCTCCAAGTAGCTGCCCTACATATCTCTAGAATGGGTATGTCTCTCAGAGATGCAGCTGAAGTAACTTGCCCCCTTGTGCAATGTGCCCCTACCCATAATGGCTAGATGGTAACAAAGGGTAATATAACCTGAGATCCATTTTAAAAGTCTCTGCGCCAATATAGATTGACTTCTTGATTGCTCTGCTATGGAAACAGTTTAGATGTCTTTTTAATGTCCTTTGTTCTTTTCAGATAAAAGACCAAAGCCCTCCAGACATCCAGAGAATACAGTCTTCTCTTCTGAGACATGTGGTTTAGGAAAAAATACAGGTAGGTGGATGACCTATGAAACTCAAACAACCCAAATTGGGGGCATAACAAGATCTTTTCTTTATAGAAAGCAGTATATCGGAGGCCCTGCCATAAGTGCTCCCAGTTCATTGACTCTTCTGGCCGACGTTTTAGCTATCAGAAAGACCACCTTCATGGATAGATGCATGTGGCCAGCAGTTAAAGGGAGTCTTACTGAGTGATGATAGAACATAACTGAGGTCACATTGAGGTTTGATCTTCACCACTGGGGGAAACGATCTGAGAATCTCATTCAAAAATCTAGCTGAGAGAGAGTGCATGAAGATCAGACGATTATTAAGTGGAGAATGGAAAGTGCAGCTTGTGGCTAAATGCACCACAGGGAACCAAACGCAAGACCTGAAGACTTGGGGTAAGTGTACACTCTAAGATAGCAGGGATTCCTGCAGAATCTGAACGCAAACGGCGTTGATGAGCCCAAGCGGAGAAATGCTTGCAGTTAGGTGAATAACAGCTTATTTCAGAATCTCGTCTCCTTTGGCTAAAGATAGATTGCACCCTCTTGAAACGTGAGCATTCTATCTTTGATGCCCAGCCCAATACCAGTCTCTGAGTTGCACCAGCCCTGGACTGGGATGTGAGATCTTGCCCCCGTGTCATGTTAGAAGATCTTGCAACATGCTTTTGAACAGATCCCAAACATCTTTTTATTTACTTATCATCATTATTGTTGTTTTTGATTATTATTTTCTCTGGAGTCTGGACCTTGACTATACCTTGCCCAAGAAATTTGGACCTTGACAAAAAATAATTGACTACCCCCAATTATGCTATACTATACTATAAAAACTACTAAAGAAACTAATTGTATACAATTCTGACAGGAATGGTGCAGTAAAAAAAGACTGCGGACATTGAAGATTCTGACTCAGACCATGCGGTGGTCAGAAGGAACTGGAGAGGTGTCACCCCGCATCTCCCTTTACGCTGTTGGTGGGGAGCACGTGAATTATGGCACATGTGGGCTAATGGAAACTGCTTGCAAGAAATTCCGGACTCAGACCCATGGATGTCCAACATGTGGGAAACACATAGGCACCATCGCTCAAAGAAGAACAAGTTGTCAGGAGCAAAATCAATGATCCCAGTTTCCAAATTACTGCCACTACCGACTAATCTACCAAGAAGGTAATTCCAGTACATAATACCCGGATATCACTGATAAACAGGACTGGTTGTCTTTTACGTTATTAATAAATTTTCTTCAAGTAAGATCTCTCAACTGGAGATGAGCAGAGAAAGAGGCTCCAAGCCAACTACAACAAGACAATTTGCCTTTATTTTATATACTTCTTGTTTTTACACTTTGTGTTGTTCCAAAGTCTGGTAAGACTTTTAGCTATTGCAAAGCTACACTTGTCACTCCACCCACTCTTCGCACATACATATGCACTCTAAAAATAACTGGGGAAGGCAAATCATTCCACTGCTAAAAAGAGATTCACCCACTATCCTTTCAAGTTGACCACAGCACTCCAGCAAAATCAGTATATACAGAGTGCAGCTGAGTGAGCCTCCACACGAAGTAGACGGACCGTTCCACAAGGATCAAAAGAGAGACAGTCTGCCTAGCTCCCTGCATGCTACTTCTAAGAATAATGTTTGTTAGAACAAATATGTGTAAGTATTTAAACATGTTTATTGAGCCAAATTCATTCCTGGTGTAACCAAACAGAAGTCAGGGAAGAGTGTGGCCCATCGTGAGCAATGAAAACAAAAAAAAGTTACAATAATCTCAAGCAGTTACATTTTTTTAACTGTCTGGGAATGAACAATCCTCTTATGAATTGTCCTGTATCCAAGGATAAAATGCCCTTCTTTGAAGGGGGAAAAGGAAGGTTGAAGAGAGAAACATCACTTCAAAAAAACAAGAAGATGTAGGCTATATATTATGTAAGGTTTTTCTTACCTGGAGAAAGACTCGCTTAGGCTTTGGATTAGCAGAATCAGAACTGTATGGGAAGAATACTCCACTGCAAACAAGAATTAGTGTAACTCCAAACACTGTAGTTAAAGTTATCAGTGTCTTCTTTGTACTTTTGGCCAGATAGATGAAGTTAAGCTACAGAATAAAAATATCAGGCATTAGTTATGAAATTACTGCACTGAGTAGCAAAAGATAGTGTTAGTGTATTTCTAAAGACCTAATTTATGGAATTCAGAGGACATTTTAAAATGTGATTATCTTCACAAGTGTTATTTAATTTGATGCAAGAGACATTAAGTCATGCAATCTTAAATAACCAATATGCTAGATCTATGTGCAGACTTCCTAGAGTTTTAAGAAAGCACACATTGTTTTTTAAAATGTTCATTAGCAAATGGTACCTGATTATTTTTAATTGGAGGCCTGTGTGAGGGCACATTGTTAAAAACAGTGCTGAAACATGTTGTTATTTATATATTGTTCAGATCAATTTATACTCAATGCCACATTCTTCCTAAATTACACTAAAGTCCTAATTACCCTCCAGAATTAAAATAGCTCAAGAAAGTTAAATTATGTTTTTCAATTGAGGATAGTCTTCCCTTGCACTGATCTCTGTAGCTCCATACTAAAGCAGATATATTCTTGTGTTCTGTCCAAATGGGTTTTCTTCAACTAACAATGTATTGTTTACCACATTTAAACTCTCTCCTATACAATGGCTCAGTTTAATCTCATCATGAATGCAAAACAATCATCCTGAATACAGGAAGGGAAGTTTACAATGGGATGAACCCCCATTTTCATAGACAGCAGGTTACTTCAGTACATTTTTTGGGTCAATTTTCTCCTAGTCCTCTCAGGGACTCCTTCACCAATAGGGAAAAGCCACTGAACTTCCCCATCAGCATCTCATTTTCATATCATGTATAAATCCAACTCTCTAGTCAGATACTGGGCAAAATTCAACCCTGTATCATGCACAACTCCAACCAACTTCACTGAGAGGAGCACACCACTATATGAAGATAGAATTTGGCTTTCAAGTATCCACAAACAGCATCTCTAAAGAGTCTAGTTTAATTTTAATGTACTGATTTAGCTACTTTTATGGGAGTTCCTTGTGATAAGCTAGCTTTTTAGCCTACAATTAAACCACCATTAAATTCAAATATTCTTTTAAAAAAGTAGCTCAGTATATGGATTACAAGGTTTAAAAAAAAAAAAAAAAAACTCCTTACAAAATAGGAAGATAGAATTACAGTGCTGCTAAGGATAAAGGCTGCCAGCACTACATCAGGTGGAATTTCTGTACCACTTCGACCCATGATGGGAATGAACAGTTCAAATATTGTCCAGGTGAGGTACATTATATAGAGGTATGGAATAAACATTCCCAGCATGTAAATTATGACAAATCTTATTGTGGCACCTACAGGAGAGAGGAAAAAAAAAGTAAGCATGATATTCTGTAGCCTGTAAGATACAGAATTTACAGTTTTAATTAGTTACTGTATACAATATCAAGGGACAAATACAAGCTATTTCCAAGGGCGAGGTCCAGCTACATGGACAGAAGGCTCCATCTGGTACAGACCATGCCAATGCAAGACATTTTTAAAGCCACATAATACTATACTTGTATTGTGAAAAAAGCTCAATATCTGTGTCTAACTATGACACTGGTTTAGGTCCCATCTTTCATCTAAATACACTTCTACCCCAATATAACGTGGCCCGATAGAACATGAATTCGGATAGAATGCAGTAAAGCAGCGCTCCGGGGGGCGGAGCTGCGCACTCCGGTGGATCAAAGCCAGTTTGATATAACGCGGTTTCACCTATAACGCAGTAAGATTTTTTGGCTCCCGAGGACAGTGTTATATCGGGGTAGAGGTATTTGAACAATGATCATAACTGAACACGCTGATAATTTGCCCCACTGAGTCTATACTGATATATATTATACTAGTCGCCAAAAGCCAAGGCTCTCTCACATGGGTGTAGCATTTGGGCCAAATAATCCACATCTCCTCCCTCAAATGGGCAAAGAAATTGTTGCATGCAAATTAGTTGTAAAGTAAGGGTGGTGACAGGTTGAGTTACCTCTCATATCACAATGGTCTATGACTCTTGGCTTGGCATAGACATGTAGTCATAGTGTAGCCGTACACCAAACAGGTGTAATTCGTAAAGTCAAAATAGCTGAGAACTTAGAAAGTGGATGGTAACAGACTGCAAATTCTAGTGATCATTGAACCTGGTGATATTCTGAACAAAGAGATATGCTTGTTGCTGTTTCCATAGCTTCACACTGACTCAGACATTCTAGGCTTCAGGGTGACAATACTGGAATATTATATATAGATCCCTGCAAATCCATGGATATCCGCTTTGTATCTGTGGATATCTGCGTCTGCGGAGGCAGATATCCATGGACCATTTTTGTGGATCGCGGATTGGATGCAGACACAAATTTTGTATCCACACAGGGCTCTAATTATATAGATGACTCAAGCCACTCCTACATATCTGCTCTATTCTTAAAAGCTGCCTTTCTGTCAAGGTTATAGTTATTCCTAACAAAAATGCTACTGGCTTTCTTAAGTCAGAATAATTCAGAGCTCAGAGAAGTTATTTTTGTTTAAAGCTCCCAGGTTGTCAAATACATTTTTACCTTTTTGTTTGAATTCTCTATAGGTCAAAAGCTTTGTGAGTAAAGGAAACGCTACCCACATTGCACAGATGAATGCTGAGCAAAGGCCTAGTTGAGTGATTAGAACCAATGCAATAGACCAAACAAGAAGTGAGACATCAAAGAACATCTCCCCCAGGAACTGCTCATTTCTATTCTGTAAAGAAAAAATACAGAATTAGCCTGCTTTGTGATCAGTATATATCAGATCTCTTAAGGCCACTATTGCAAATTTCTGTTGCTTATACACAGCTAAAGTTTTGTTTGGTCACCATCTATCCTTTTATAAACACTGCCACACCAATTTCTTTCCCTTTATGGAGCTATACAATTAGATGCTACATCAGAGCGGATTCAAAAATAGTAATTTAACAGGAGATTAGTTTGGAAGTTGGAGGGAAGAAAGAGAGAATTAAAGGAAAAGGGAGGCAACATTTTCTAGATGTATGTTTTATGCACATTGCTTTTTACTTTCCTATATAGCAAATGGTTTGTCCAAATGTGGGGGTTATTTTTTTTTCTCCAAAGGAAGCACTAGGGTCCACAGGCAAGATTACGCACATTTTTAACACTGGTTAGCAATGTTACTGAAAACATGTGGTAAGGGATTTCACCTTCACCAGGTCAAGTTTGTTAATTTTTAGTACTAGAAACCATTTCATCTTTATTTCTCTTGTAACCATTTCTGATTTTAATATCTTATACTTGTACTCACTTAAAACCTATCTTCTTGTATTTAAATAAACTTGTTTTAGTCTTTAATCAAAACTAATCCAGTGTTGTAGTTAAACTGGACTGTGAGATAACTCCATTTAAACTACCAGGGCTGTTGGATATCGATCCCCTTAGAGGGGCAACAGACCTAAAATATCTGAGCTGTCCAGGAGAGGGTTGGACAGTGCAGAACATACATTTGGAGGGAAAATTTGGGATTGGGAGTGCGTTGAGGTCACCATGCAAGTGGTAACCAAGGCTGGTGGAAACCAGAGCGTGACTGAAGCATGTATAGCTGCAGCCTGCCAGCAGACGCTCAGGGTGTGACCTGCATGCTGTTTTGTTGTTTATTGAGGGGCCAAAGTTGCAAGTTATGGCAGCAAAGCACTGCGAGGCACCCCAGATTGCAGGACAAAGGTGACACAGCCCTTCAATGTCTGGATTGCATCCCGGAACGTCATAGCAACATGATGGCAAATGAAATTCAATGTCAATAATGCAAAGTAATGCTCACAGGAGGTGAAAATGTAAACTACCGATACACCTTACAGGGCTCTAAATTAACTACATTAACTCAAGAAAGGGACCTGGATGTCACTGTAGATAGCTCAATGAAGACCTCTACTCAATGTGCAGCTGTGGTCAAAAAAGCAAATAAGAAATTAGGATGCATAAGGAATGGGATGAATAACATGGAAATTATAATGCCATTATATAAATCAATGGTATGGCCTCACCTAGAATACTGTACGCAGTACTTAAAATGGAAAGTGCAGAATTAGAAATTCACAGAAGAGCAACAAGAGTATGATCAAAGCCAGGGAAAACTCATATGACGAGATTGAAAAGACTGGGATTGTTATTTTAGAAAGGAGACAAATAAGAGGGAATATGATAAAAGTATATAAATTAATGAATAGTATACAGAAGGCAGACTGGGAACGTCTGTTCTCTCTGCCTTATAACACAAGACTAAGGGGGCATTTAATAAAATTTAAAAGGTGGAAAATTCAAAACAAATAAAAGGAACCACTTTTCCACACAGCCTCTAATTGCCACAGGCAGTTATCTGAAGCCAAAAAATGTAACAAGCTTCAAAGAATGACTGAATAACTACATAGATAAAGAATATGCAGAGTCATCATAATTAGTGATAACAAGAATGTTGAAACCTCATGCTTCAGGGTTAAACCAATTTAACTACTAGAGACCAGGATGAGACCTAATGTGGAGGAATTATCTTAAATTATCCTACCATGCGGTTCTTCCCCTTTCTTCTGAAGCATCTGGTATTGGTCACTGTCAGACACAATATTCTCACTAGATGGGTCTAGGGACTGATCCAGTTTGATAATATGTTTAAAAATATTAAACTTAACACCCCCAAGAGATGTCTTTTAAATACGTTTGACAAAGATACAAATCTTCATGAAGCTTATGAGCCAACTGAACTGATGGGCTTTCAAGAAGTCAACACTTGTCACAGTTCAGATTATTAAATCCCTGTTCATCAGTAATGATCTAATTTTTCTACTCCATGTCACCAAGTAGTAAACTACGAAGAATCAGCTCTTACCTTATAATAGAACTTTTTGGCTAACGTGTGCACGAGGATTAGTTTAGCCGCAGCTGCAGTTCCATACAAGAAGATGGAGACATAGAAGTGGTTATACCAAGAAAGAGATCGCCCGATGAGAGAGATGAACACTGCCACAATAAGGACAGTCACTAATGTGGAGAACCAACTCAACAGTGTGAAGCTAAATGCAACAGAGAGCTCCTTCATGTAGTTAATAGCTAAGGAAGAGAGAAAAAATAGTAAACTCAAATGCAATGGGCCATTTTATTAGCTACATTTTGCAGTTAGGGTGCTATACTGGGACTAAAATTACAACAATGATCACCTTGCTCATTAAAGCAATTAAATAAGATGCAATGTAGGTTTAGGGGTCTCCTGTTGAAGATTCCTTCACAGAATCAGGGCCTAAGCTATCCAGCCCATGCCCTTATCACTACAAGTTCCTTTCTTACTGAACTAGTGATTTGTTCAGGGCATTTCCCTTGAGAGATTATCCCACAGCCTAGGAAACTTCAGGAAAGATTTTGTTTTTTAAGGATTCCAGTTTATGTTTTCCCAGAGAAAGAAGGTAGTTTCCATGGGTTTGGTTTTGTTTATAAAGTTTTGAAAAAGTATTGCTTTATTAAGTTATATTATATAATTATTAGTTCTGTGCTTGTTCTCCCCTCCCAATAATTAAAGGAGGCTTCACTGCAGGGCATTTGGGATCAGGAAGGAATTTTCCCCCAGGTCAGATTGGCTGAAACCCTGGGGGGTGGGGGGGGGGGGGGCGGGTTCCCCCTTTCTCTGCAGCATGTGCCATGGGTCACTTGCAGGTTTAAACTAGTGTAAATGGTGGATTCTCTGTAACTTGAAGTCTTTAAACCATGATTTGAGGTCTTCAGTAACTCAGCCAGGGTTTAGGGGTCTATTTCAGGAGTGGGTGAGATTCTGTGGCCTGCAATGTGCAGGAGGTCAGACTAGATGATCATGATGGTCCCTTCTGACCTTAAAGTCTATGAGTCTATTTAGCCTACATGGACAAGGTCCTTTCAATAACTTACAGTACCCTTTTTCCTTTTAAAGACTGTTTTATTATTTGCTGCTCTATATTGACAAGTTTATATGTAAAAAGATACCCCTTTTCTTAAAAAAATAAAAAAGAAGGAAAAGGAAAAAGCCCTACCCGTTACTAAAACTAACAAACTGGACACTGAGTAATTTTGAAATAATTTCAGGTGGTTGTTTTTAACTTTTAAAAAATGCCACTGAAATTTTCATGAAAAGCTGAGCTACAACACATTCTTGATTTTGGGCCTGTGAGGATATCCCTTTATCACTGTAGTCATTTCATGCTCGAGTGACTTAATACAATGAGCTCCAAAGCAACTGACACAAGCCACTGAGTACACAGTATCCATTTTACAGTTCATCTATGCAAGTAATTGCATAATCTGCTGATAATTTCCTATCATATTAGCTTCTGTTTATTTAAAAACTTACCAAGTTCCTCCTGTTCAGAAAAATCACATTGTCTTAGCTGGACTTACCCCTGTTTCTGGGCTGTAATATTTTTTTTCCTAGATAAAGGACAGTGACTGCAGTTATTATATAGTTCATGATGGTGCCAACACGAGCAGGGTAGGCCAGGACAAACAGACCAAACACATCAAAGAAGACCACATTTCCATGCCGATAGTCAAAAGATTTGGCCAATTTATCTGATGTTGCTAAGTATTTTAGCATTCCTAAAATATTGTCACCTGTTTAAGGGAGAAAAAAGACAATATGAAAATAGGAAAGACAAGTGCATAGTTCTATATATAGATGTTATAAAAAAAGAAAAATATTACATCCTAAAATTATACTTCTACATCACATTAGAAATTTGTTTAATTAATCTTTTAGCTATCATTTCATATGTGATTACACACAATGCAAAATATTCTTCTAAACCAGGACTTCTCAAACTTCACCGCGACCCCCTTCTGACAACAAAAATTACTACTCAACCCCAGGAGGGGGGACTGAAGCTTAAGTCCACCTGACTCCCATTGCCCCAGGTGGGGCGCCAAAGCCTCACTGCCCTGGGCAGGGTAGGGGTCAAAGCCAAAGCCCAAGGGTTTCAGCTCCAGTCAGGGGGCCTGTAACCTGAGCCCTGTCGCCCAGGGCTGAATGCTTCGGCTTCGGCCCCGGGCATAGGGGTTTGGGCTTCATCCCTGAGCCCCAGCAAGTATAAACCAACTCTGGCAATCCCATTAAAATTGGGTTACAACCCACTTTGGGGTCCTGACCCACAGTTTGAGAACCACTGTTCTAAACCTACATAGTGACCCTTGATATAAAAATCCTTGGGAACCAAGCTCTAAGCAGTGAACTGCTTTTTCTGTAACAAAATTATCAAAATGAGGAGCATCAGCTTTACAACAGGGATAGGGGAAAAAAACAGAAGTACACTAGGGCATCTTGCTACTGTATTACTTTAAAAAAAATTAAAACTGATCTCCATGAAAGTTATTCACAGAACTCTGCTGCTGACCCAATTTCTTCAACTAAAACTGAACAAATATTAGCTATATAATTTGGTCATGACTACAAGAGGACAACTGTTGCCTGAGTGCCTATAAAAAGATTGAGAAACAAGCCTGGAAAGAGTAACGCTGATTTAATTCTGCCAGTCAAAGAAAGAAGACACTAATTTTGTTAATATTCCTGGTGGTGGCTAGCACACACTTTTGAGTGTTGTGGTTTTTCAAAAAAATCTATTAATAATTACTTTTACAGATTCTCTACTTAAGAGTAAATTTAGTACTTATAAAAAGGTGAAATATTGACCGATCTGGAAAGTGAATTCTCCTCTTTATCTATGGAAATAATAAAATATGGGCTGTGGCAGCAGCAGAAGCTTGCCCAGACTGTCCTGCCATTTTGGTTCTGCCCTGGTTTGGGAAGGACCAATTCTAGAGGCGATTCAGTCTCCATGCCACCCATTTAACCCTCAGTCTCCTTGTGGAGAATATTAAACAAGGATGCAAAGTATTGTGGATATTTGCCTATAGGAAAATGGCCAGAGGTAGATCTTTGAACAGTCCTCAGATGGCGATGAATTTGGTCACCACTGGCCTGGCCAGATTTCAATCTGAAAGAGGCACCAGAGATTGTTACAAATCACCTGCCGCTGAATTCTGAGAAGTTTTATTTCTTTTGAGGTTTACCAATGTTTAGCTTATGCATCACTAATTGTTAAGAAATTTCCAACTTATAGGGGCTACAATAAGGATTAGTAGGAAAAGGAAGCAATTTCCATTTAGCCACATTCTTTATCAAATTTTTGATGGAAGTCTGAATACCAACCTGCTCTCTGAATTGAATCCGTTAGAATTCTGTCTGGTGTGTCATATTTTGTATGGTAAATGTAGCCATTTTCAATGAAAGCCAAGTCTATTCCTATGAAGATAGAAAAGGACTATGATTAAAGTTACCTAAACCTAATCAAACACTTGAAAGCTTTCAGAACATTTTACAAAATAAAAAATAGTTTTGCTCTACCAATGTAACCCAACACTCACTTTTGACTACTATGACTTGAACAGCTTACCACATGTAATAAGACTGCTTAAGAACCAATTTTGTAACAGAACATGGACTGTTTAATTTCTTTAAAGAATATTTAATTAAAGGTATATGAAAATATTTGGTCCTTCTGTATTTTACTGCCATGCCTGCTCTTTATACACACAACTTCCCTCTATGTAGAAAGTCATGCCTATACCAATATTCTGATCACCTGATTCTAATGAGGCTAGCCTCTAGCTTCCAAGGACAGCATAAGCCCCCTATCACCTTCCATAGTTTATTTGGTGACTGATTGTCTGCCTGAAGCAGTGGACTATCACTCTTACCAGCCAACAGCCAAATTCCAAATTTTGTGCTTTCCCAACATCATCGCTAAAGATTCAGTGTGGTTCTACACAGAAAAGCAACTAGAAAATGTAATCCTGAAATTGCATGACTACCACCGCTTAACAATTTTGTGTGGTCACCTTACAGGTAAAAAGGGATTTTTTTGTAATTGCCAGTCCTGCAAAGTCTACCTGGGCTCCAAGAATCAAGCTTTCCTTCCCACGAATCACCACTAGCAGAGGTTCTGCAAGCCAAATGATGCCTTCAGTGTACCCCTGTGCAATTCATAGTGTGTACGCTCACAGTAGTACCTGCATACTTAGTGCTGTCACTGATTTTGTATCGATGTAGCTGATCAAAACAAGCAATTCTGTTGGTGCACAAGAATGAATAGAATCCATTTCTCAAACACAGCTGTTTTCGCTCTGCATGGCTATCAGAAGAAAGGCAATAAAAACTCATTTGCCACCTAATAAGAGCAGATACGTTTCCAAACACAGATGGACCCAAATCAGCTACATCAGACGTTACTATTCTTACACAATCCATTTTGAGATTAGAAGTGTGCTTTACAACAGTTCAGAGCACGCAGTACAGTACTTTGTTTTAGCCATGTCCTTACGCGTCACTCTGTGCAGACCACTTTTCTAGAGACCAAATACCTCAATGTTCATTCAAAGCTAGATATAGTAAAATACCTTAAATCCTCCTCCTCCTATAGAAATCTATTTTCCTTTAGCATTTGTGCCAAATGAGATGTCATTTGTGCTGTCTTCTCCAATTAAACCACCCATTATTTAAGTTGTTAAGAAAAAGGGATTAGTGTGAATTGTAAATGAAGGAGTCAAAAGTCCCCATTCCTGACCATCTGGAGCATGACTACTGCAATGAAAGTAGTAAGATTGCAGCCATAACAGTTACAAATCTAAAAGTGATGCTTCTTTTTCCCCGTCTATTCCTTACATACATAATTTTTCTTTTAATTCTTGGTTCCAAGTGGGGTTTCTTCCCCCACTTTGAATTTAAATGCTTTAAATGTAACTACGCTATAATATATATTTGATTTCCAAGAGATTTTCCTGATTTTTAAGTAAGTAATTTTCCCCCTGTGGTTGCCCCCTGTAATAGGCTCTCTTTCTCCCTGGGGGGACCCATTGGTTTTATTAACACTGGTTGCAAAAACTGCCATTGCCAACTCATATGCCAAAAATGAGCAAGTTTCTGTAGCCCATATACCTGGATTGCAAGGTGACAAGAGTAGCAGCTTTCCATAACCTATACATGTGAAGTGGTATTAACCTCAGCTATAATGTGATACTGTGATCAATGCTGTCATAGAGGAAAGCATTTTATACTTTCAAACCTGCTGTACTTTGACAATGTGGTCCCTTTTCGGTTTAATTAAGATCAACTGTAGTTCGCTATATTAATCCACAACTTAAAAGTCTGAGAATTTTCAGTGTGCCATGGCATTTAGCACTAGTGTGCTAGAAATCAGGGGGCTGACAGAGAATGAAGACACACTGAGACAGGAGAACACTCAGGACCCTGAGTGTATGCACCTAGTCAGTGTGGGACACCAAAAACCATGAGGGTTATTTTCCTAGGGGAGAAACACAATATGTTCCTCCTAAACTTAAGCAGATACCAAGTCAAGTTTCAGTTTGGAGTTCATGGCCTAGAGCCCAAACCCTAAAACCGTTACATGAGTGAGCATTTACAGGATTGTCCCCTTGTTATAAATCTAGATAAGGGTTAAATAATGCCCCCCATTGACAGGTTTTCTGATAACATACCTGGAATATTCCCGAAGTCCCTGTAGATACGGAAGTCTGTATCTGCAGGGATAATTCCACTCTGAAACACTTCCTGTGCCACTACAGAGGCAAAGGGATGCTTGGCTGCAAAGACATATGCTTGTACCAACCAAGGATTTTCAGGCCCTGCCAATAGAGAGTAAGAGATTTACAAAAACTGGAGAATCGTATACAAGATCAAAACTAAAGGAGTGAAGGCTGCTAAGAGGAAGCATCACTGGGCTTAAATATCTGATTCCTGGGAAACATCTTAATTAAGTGCATCTTGTAAGCAGGTCTACCTGATATGAAGGAGTAGATTCTGAACCCACCTACCCCAAAATAAAGCAAATACTCAAGGAAGGACTAGGCACATTCAATTACATCTAGACAGTCTCTGGATTAAGTATCAGTGTTCACCCATAAAAACAGACCTGAATGGAAAACTGTTTTCTTCTGTGTTTCCACAGTTTCTCCCTTAAATAAGTTTCATGCTGCTCCTTAGTTAATATCTCAAATATGTTGCTGTGTGAGAGCATAAGATTGAGAATAAGGATTGTAAACCAGATTAGAAGTGGACAGGAAGAAAGAGGAAACTGAAGTTTTATCAGGATCATATCTATATCATGTTGAGTTCGAGAGCCATGACCTCTAGGATTAAAAAAAACTGACTTGTAGGGTTTTTCATGCCATTGTCCTTCATTCCAACCAGCCCACTTCTTAGTGCATTCATTTACAAATAATTCTCTATACATCCAGCATAATGGAATATTAGTAACTAAGAAGAGGTCATGAAAAATATGGGAAATTTCTCTATTTTTAAAAAATTAATACAAAAGTGATCAGGGAAATGGAGTCATACATTTTTTTGGCCACAGGGTCTGAAGGGGCTAATTTCTATCATAGGGCAGAGGGAAAGTAATGAAGTGGCTGCGTGTGCATCAGTAGGCATATGCATGATCAAGCAAGAACCATCAACATATGGATGGTGTTACCGTGGAGGTATAATGGAAGACCAACAGCCGACTTCAACTTTTAATGACTGCCAGCCAAGGCAGGCTGAACATGTGAAAGAAGTGTGACTGGAGCTTGAAACAAAGAACTGAGATGTTAGACTATAATAAGAATGCTGCTGCCCAGTGCAGTAGAGAGTGAAATCCCGGATGTTTGGGCAAGACATGCACTGTGTGCTGCAGCACACACATGTAGGTAGGCTTTGCTTTATCATTCTAATCTAAGTACCTAAATATTATATTACAGTTGACTAATAAATGATATCTTGTTTTGAAACGGCTGTCCTGTGTTGCTGCAAACATTTGCTAGTTGCACACCTCCCAAGAGGGCAAGTCTCCAGTAGGGGTTTGAGCTGCTGAAGGAGCCATGGTGAGAAAAAGAGGTGTTGAAGTCAGGGACCCAGTCTTGAAGTAGCTGAGTGGCAGGGCTGTCCTCTGTAAAAAGGGGAGGCCTAGGGAAAAGACAATTACACTCCCAGAGACACCATATAAAGGCTGGTTGGAGGCATAGAGTGCTTTGTGGATCCATGACACATGATTATCAATTTTATTGTAAATCCTTCTCTTATCTCATAATTTCTTAAGGGAAATTTATA
Organism: Trachemys scripta elegans; assembly: GCF_013100865.1. Classification (NCBI taxonomy): domain Eukaryota; kingdom Metazoa; phylum Chordata; order Testudines; family Emydidae; genus Trachemys; species Trachemys scripta. The sequence continues at coordinate 87,541,446 of NC_048303.1, read as the reverse complement.
TGCTTTTATGACCTTCTTATTTTTAAACTAAAATGTTTCCCATGACAAGCAACCAGCCTTAATCACAACTGTATCAGTGATTAGATACAATGATTATAGGTTCAACATAAAAACAGTAAGGTAGATCTTGTTTGGATTACTGCACATCTCCAGTTCACAGTGCTCAAATCCCATTTTCCCATGCAACAAACACTAATCTCAGTGTTTAAAAACAAGTTAAAGCCCGTTCATCGTGAGAGATTAAAGTCAATCTCAAATAAACTGAAAACTGTGAGGATTTAACATAAGATCCCTAATGTCATTCAGTAAATCTCTTAAGACATCACCATACAAAAGATTCAAGTAGTACACAAGTCTTTACTTGTGACATTATTACAATCAAGGATTTTTCGAATTGCATGTTTAATTTATTTTTCACTATTTAAACCATTTTTACTTTTTATACTTTGTTCATTTTGGACACTGGAAATAAGCTAGCATGGTGTCCTATGTTTTAGCAAAGCACCTAGCCCATTTTAGCCCAGCACTGAGCACAGCTTAGGAAGGAAGTCAGCCAAGGTGACTTTAAGCCTAGTGTTACCAATCCTCCAGGATTGTCCTGGCATCCCCAGGAATTAAAGATTAAACTTTAATTAAAGATTATGTCATGTGATGAAACCTCCAGGAATAAATCCAACCAAAATTTGCTCTCCTATTTAAACTATGTTTACACTACACCCCACCCCATCTTGATGCCAGTTCTGCACCATGCAGATCCCAACATGGATTTGAGCACCCTCAGGCGCTGGCTCCATAGGCCAGGAGCCACTACCATGGCTCTACATCACCTTAGGTTTCCCCAGGCAAAGGGGATTCTTCAATTGGCAGGTTTACGGATTCTTCACACCATCAGAACAGCATAGAGCAGACAGAGGTACTGGGAATTTAGCACTGTGGTCCCTACCACAACTTAAAAAAATATCTCACTTGATTACAATCAGTTTCACTTTCTGACTCTTGTGCAACAGCACAGTGATGCAGTGTTTGACCTACACATTCTTCTGGAGAGGTTTTAATCCAAGATGAAAGGATGGTTTGATCAGGTTTTACAAAAGCCTCCTCCTGCCCCCAAACCAAAATCCTTCCTAATCTGGGCCTAAAACTACAGTCTCTTTTTATAATTTATAAATCTAAGTAACTCTTTAGGACATATTGTTGATCAATAAACATTTATATAGCAGTAGCACATAGATGCCTCAATTAATTTGGGCCCCATGGTGCTAGTCACTGTACAAAAAGGACAGTTCCCACTCCAATCCACCTACAAGATTTTTTTTTTTTTTTTTAAGAAGATATCACAGGCAGAGGAGACAAATAAGCAGGCTAGGGGAAAACAGGGTAACAGATAAATATAACATGAGCACAGTTAGCCATTTAGTAGCAGTGACTATAGCTCACCACTTTCCTAGCCATTATCAGGCTGTTATTTATGGTATGCATTACATAAGAGGCAAGTTTTGACAATGATAAGCTGGCAAGCAGCTTTATAGATTTTGACTCCGAGCTTCTTCCCCCACTCATAAGATGAAGTACGAGAGAGGAAGCCTGAAAGTGCTCGGACAGTCAGGCAATCGAGGCTGGCATCATGGGCCGAGTGGTGCCAAGAGATGACCTTGTGATAACAGCTTGGCTAAGTAGGTTGGGGGAAAGTTGTGGAGGACTTTGAAAGTAAGGACAATACGTTTTTGCTTGATGCACTGGAAGAGGAGATGCCAGTCAAGGGACTTCAGATGGGCCTGACAGAGCAGTGAGCCAGGAAGGGTATCTTAGCAGCCACATTCTGAATAGATTTGAGTGGAGGAAGCTGCAGGCTTCAGTGCCAGACAGGTGGTATTAACAGTAATCATGGCAGAAGATGATCACGGCATGGACTAGAGTTTTAGCAGCGTGAGCAAAGAGAAAATGTAGGATCTTGGAGATGCTGTACAGGAAGAATCAGCAATACCATTGTAAATAGTCACCGCTTATTGAAATCCCATGTCACTGTTAATGGAAGAGCCCTGTTAGATCATTCAGTCCATCTCTTTCACTTCCAATCAGTGCTGTTCCCTACAGAACAGCCTCAAGAGCCATATCTTGCTCGCACTGAAGTCAATTAGAGTGTTATCATTACATTCTCCTGGAGGACTGAGAACTAATTTCATGTTTGAATATCTATAGTGACAGGAGCACTTAACTCTCCTTAGAAGTAACATAACAGGGTGAACTAGTGGCACAATAGCACAAGGTTTTTTGAAATGCCCTTCTTCGTTTTAAAACTCCTTCCAGAAATACCTCTCTCTTTGTCTCTCCAGACTAGATTAATAATCTTATACTGAAATCATGGCATTGATTGTGACAATGGGCCCCCCCGGCTACTCCCAGCATACAGAGCACTTCTGCAGTGATTCACCTGGCTTTCTGCTCGTTGATCTTGTAAATACTTTCCCGTTTAGTACAGAAGTTAATTGATGCCAGCATTTCAGAAGATTACATTAGTTTAAACAAGTCAGCAACACTTTTTAAATGCTGTTTTGAACACTACTATTGTCAAAGGAGAAGATTAAGTTAAGCATTTTTTCAAGAACCATTTCTTTAAATGCATTTAATTATCAATTTAATACCTGGAAAGGAAGTAAGAGACATAATTGTTTGAAATGCATAACAAAGTAAATCACTTTCCCCTAAGGGAGTATTTCTTACTTCATCTGAAGAGTAGTAATATTTAGCCTTGATTTAGTACTTTCGATCTTTAAAGCAATGTATAAACTTCTACCAAATCCCCAAAACTCTTGAAGAGGTATTAGCAGTATTAGTCTCCCACTTCACTGACTGGGAAATAGATTAAGTAATATGGTGATGATGACAGTGAGTCACTGGTAAAACTGGGAACAGTTCTCAGACATTCCTGACTTTCTATCTCAGGTTCATTACTCTACCCCAGTGGTCTTCAAGCAGGGGTACATGTGCCCCTGGGGGTACGCAGAGGTCTTCCAGAGGGCACATCAACTCATCTAGATATTTGCCTAGTTTTACAACAAGCTACATGAAAAGCACTAGCGAAGTCAGTACAAACTAAAATTTCATAGAGACAATGACTTGTTTATACTGCTCTATATACTACACAGAAATGTCAGTACAATATTTATATTCCAATTGATTTATTTTATAATTATATGATAAAAATTAGAAAGTAAGCAATTTTTCAGTAATAGTGTTCTGTAACACTTTTGTATTTTTTGTCTGATTTTGTAAGCAAGTAGTTTTTAAGTGAGGAAGCTTGGGGGTAGGCAAGACAAATCAGACTCCTGAAAGGGGTACAGTGGTCTGGAGAGGTTGAAAACTTCTGCTCTAACCAACACTGAATTCAAGAGCTCCTTTAATGTAATAACTGGATATACGGGAGTCATTTATAATGTGTATAGTCATTAAAATGACAACACAGTAGCATGGATTAATGCACTCAAGCACAGCAAGGCCTCTATTGTTCCTTAGGCAGATATCAAGTAATTCTTAGGAAAAATAAATGTCAGTGCAGGAATCTGAATATTTTGATATGTTTCATATTTTAGGACTTTGTTTTGACTGTCTCCTTTTCAATGCTTTGGGACCCTCCTCCCCACTACTTAAGGATATGTTTGGGAGACTCCTCCGCTCCCACATTATTTCTCCAGCAATATGTCAAATTCATTGTTTTGAAAAACTCTCTACTGAAGTTTTCCGTAGAAGCAATAAATAAACTGGTGCAGCAGAGGGAAATCTGCAGCCCAACCAGGACACAACAGAAGTTTATCACCAGCCCATTTATATTTCTGCAGAGCTGTGGTCAGCAGAAAGCTCTGGAAAGAACCAGGTTTGTGCTTTCAACAGAAAAAACAAAATGCACTCATCTAAGATGTTAGGAAGTACAGCAGCAGGATTATCCCACCATTCCACTGATCTGTTTTGTACCAACTACTTCAACACAAAATGGAACTACAACTGCTGCCACTAAAGCCCCAGCTGTGCTGCAGAGGATTTCCTGCTTGTGAATTTCACAGCAAAGAAGAGTTGTTGTTTTTTTTAAAAGGAGTTAGATGGAATTTTAAAGGATCCCAAAGTATATTTTATGGTTAAAAATTTAAGGTGGTCAGATGAGAGCCAGGAAACCAAGATTAAAGCCAATATTCCATTTTAAATTCATTATGGAAAAAAGTACCAAAAAATTGGCATTAAGAAGACATGTTGCCTCATGTCTTCACAATGACTGTCTCTGCTTGTGCCACAGCCTTAGGGTAACTAAACCTGTTCAGTAGTTCGTTATCTGTAAGGTAAGGATATGATAGGGATTCTGCATGGTGTGAAATTTATTCTCATCGACCTCATGGGTTATTTTCAATATTCTCTAAGAAGTTTGTTTCTAATAAGAAAGCTTTAGTTTGTTTGTTTTTTGTTCTAAATAAAACACAACCAACTCATGCATACAAGTGGGAAATGTAATGCGTGATCATACCTGTTTGAAACACAAGCTCTTTCCCTCCTACACCTGCTGCTTCCAGGTTAATAAATGCTCTAATCGACTTGGCCCAGCGGTGTTGTGTAATGAAGCCATGACTAGCCTTGACAGGAAGCAAAGAAGATATAGATCAAATATCTTTAAGACAAAGCCTAGAGATTATTTTCCATCAGAGGCACCCAGAATTCAGATTTTGACAGGGAAAGATCATAGGTGCATTCAGGTGAAGCCAGAAGTTTACTTGAGGGCACAGAGAAGAGCCGCCATCAGCATAACAGAATTCACTCATCTCTATCCATGACACCACCACCACATGTCTCCTCTTTCTTCATGCCCTCAAAAACCCTTATGTTCATGCTGATTGTTTGGTGTCCAATCCACGTATTTAATATGTATATCGTTACATACTAGGAAGTCCAATCAGCCAGGCCCTTTACAAAGAGACACACAGTGTTTATCTCAAAGAGCTTACATGCCTACAAACAATAGTTTAGCATAGTTAGGGTGTTTACGATCTGTTTTTGTAATAACAAAATAAAACATATTTAGCTAATTACTACTGATTATCATGAATGCAACAGGTTCCCTACTATGCCTTACTAACCAAATTGTTCCACCTGAATTATAAATGAAGAACCACATAACAATACACAGACTTCCATAACAGTACACTAGTATGGTTAGACTTGTAGTGTAAATGTAAATTGAGCACTAAGACTACTTTACACTTCCAGAATTATGTAAAAAAGTGACCTTAATCTAAGTGAGAATCATGCCTGTAGAGTAGATGAGCCTTTAGAGTTACAAGGTCTGTTAACTTTCACTGATAGAAAGTTATACAGCATTAAAATACTTTTTCAGGGGAGGGCAAAGGAGGAAACGAATGGCTATAACATCAGTTTGTGACTTGCCAACCGTGACAAAAGACACTTTAAAGCAAACAAATAAAATAATCAATTTGCACTTCTGTAACATCTGTCATAGGAAATCAAAATATTTACAAATATTAAGTCTGGGAGTTAAGTATTTCACCCATCTGAAAACAAGTATAAATGATGCAAAGAGAACTGACTTTTTTTTTTTTTTTTTTGGAAGTCCTCTGAGCTGAGCAACACGTGATGCTGCATCTTACTTGCAACACTTAGGAACCTACTCATTAAAGCAACATTGTGAGCATTCATAATTCAGGTATAAAGTTAATTTTAAGTAGCAAGTAGCTTTTCCTCAGATAATTGAAAAGCAGATTAACATCTGTAACTGACATTTAGACTTGTAAATTACAAGTTATACCTATAATTACTATTTCCTTTGTCAATCATCTTTAATTCAGGGTTCCGATTATGCATGTTTTATAAATCTGGCATACTAATTAATCTTACCTGCAAGATATTTTCTTCTGCGCCATTGAAAAGGAATATGACAGCATGTTGCAAGGGATCAGATGACTTTGAGAGACTGTTCAGTATTTCAAGCATCACTGAGCAACTAACAGCATCATCACTGGCACCTTAATAAGTGGAACAAAGTAGCTAATGTGAGATTTTTAACATGGTTAAGACCTGTCCCCTCAACTTGATCTTTAACTACTCAAACATATTTAAAGATACATCGGAGTCCTGGTAGACCACAGGATGACTATGAGTCGACAATGTGACGTGGCGGTGAAAAAAGCCAATGCGGTCTTGGGATGCATTAGGCGAGGTATATCTAGTAGGGATAAGGAGGTGCTGCTTCCGTTGTACAAGGCACTGGTGAGACCTCATTTGGAATACTGTGTGCAGTTCTGGTCTCCCATGTTTAAAAAAGATGAACTCAAACTGGAACGGGTACAGAGAAGGGCCACTAGGATGATCAGAGGAATGGAAAACCTGTCGTATGAAAGGAGACTCAAGGAGCTTGGTTTGTTTAGCCTAACCAAAAGAAGGCTGAGGGGGGGGGATATGATTGCTCTCTTTAAATATATCAGAGGAATAAATACCAGGAAGTGAGAGGAATTATTTCAGCTCAGTACTAATGTGGACACGAGAACAAATGGATATAAACTGGCCGTGGGGAAGTTCAGGCTTGAAATTAGACGAAGGTTTCTGACCGTCAGAGGGGTGAAATATTGGAACAGCCTTCCGAGGGAAACGGTGGGGGCGAAGGACCTGTCTGGCTTTAAGATTAAGCTAGATAAATTTATGGAGGGAATGGTTTAATGGGATAACATGATTTTAGTCAAATAAACAGCGTGCCATCGCTGGTAAATAGTATAAATGGCCAATGAGGGTCTGGCTGGAGAATCTTGCCTACATGCTCGGGGTTCTACTGATCGCCATATTTGGGGTCGGGAAGGAATTTTCCTCCAGGGTAGATTGGCAGAGGCCCTGGAGGTTTTTCGCCTTCCTCCGCAGCATGGGGCAGGGGTCGCTAGCTGGCGGATTCTCTGCTACTTGAAGTCTCTAAACCACAGGATTTGGGGACTTCAACAGCAGAGTCAAGGGAAAGGGGTTGGGACGGCTTTGTGGCCTGTATCATGCGGGAGGTCAGACTAGATGATCATAATGGTCCCTTCTGACCTTAAAGTCTATCCACCTCATTTTTGAAAACGTAATATTATTACAAGTGACACGTCATAACACTACAACAAAGATTTTAAAAAATATATTATTCCTTAGTAATTTTATTCTGACTATACACAATGTGCAAACAAATGAAGTTTCAGTGTTTCCCCTTGCATAATCAGTTTCCTGTATTTGTACAAGTCATTTACAGCAATGACAAAGAAAAAAACATTTAAAAGCAAAAATTGCCAACTAGACTCAGGGACAGATATAGTATTTAAGATTAAAAAAAAATTGTTAAAAGTAAACTGAACAGTCAGGTATATTCCTTTAATATTTATGTTCTGATATTTTCATAATAAATTATATTAATTGTACCTGCAGCGATATTAGATAAATCTATGCAAAAAATAGTGCTAGAGGAAACAGTGTAAAATGGTTTTAAAATACTGGACCAAATATTCATTCTTCTCTTAAAATAAAAAAAGTTTCAAATATTTTAAAAGCAGTTGCGTAATAATCCAGCTTCTGGTGAGAGTTAGCTTTTGGCATGTCACCACGTTGCACAAGTAAAGTAACCTTTAAGTCTGTGGGTTGTTTATCCTTAATCATTACATGAACAAACATGAACATAGAGCAGTGGTTCCCAAACTGCGGTTCACGAAATGTATCGGGGGTTCTCAGAAAAAAAATCTGTAATGGCGGACAGAGCCGTCCCTAGGGACCCCAGGCGGGAGGGCCAGCAGCCCAAGCCCTGTGGAGCACAGGGCCAGCAGCCAGGACCCCGGGCATGCAGGCGGCAGCTGAGACCCTGTCACTGGCAGACAGGAAAAGTTGGGAAGTATGAGGGGCAAAGTGGGAGGGGGAGCCAGGCTGCACCTGGTGGGCCGTCCAGGCTAATCCCTGGCCCCGCACCCCCCCTGATGGCGGAAGAAAAAGTATTTGCACGCCAAATCAGCCGGAACCAAGGTCATTGTAACCAAAGCAGCGGTAACGACCCTCAGTTAGTCCATACTCAGTCATTCTCTGTAGCGTGCTGTTTTGCTCCAATGAGACATGAGTGAATCTTCTCATTTACTAAGTTGTTCATTTGTTAGCGTTCCAGTGTGTTATTTTTATTTGAACTGTTGTACACCTAATATGGACAAGTGGCTGAAAACGGAAAGTGTAAAGACATGAGAAAATGAACGTTCGACATCAGCCAGTGTTTCGTCAAGTCCGAAGCGTGGAAAATCTAAGTCAAATGATCATGATGGTCCTGAAAAGTTGCTTTTGAAGAAAAGAAAATATGACAACGATTATATAAAATATGGTTTTACGTGCACTGGTGATCAAAAATGTCCAAAACCACAGTGCATAATCTGTGGTGGTGATCTAGCAAACAGCAGCCACAAACCTTCTCTACTTCGACACAACTTAGAAACTAGGCACCCCGCACAACTTGACAAGCCTGTTGATTTTTTAAAGCAAAAATTAGTCGAGTGGAAAAGTGACATTACCAGTTTTGTAACCAAAGCCAGTACTGATAACGAAAATGCACTTGAAGCATCATATCAAGTGAGCTACCGAGTAGCAAAAGCATCAGAAGCCCATACCATAGCAGAGAGCTTGGTTGGTCCATGTATAAAAGACATAGTTCATTGTATGCTCAGAGAAAAGGCTGCAAAAAGAATTGACGTAGTACCTTTGTCCAATAAGTTGTCATTAATTTTTCGTGACATGTCAAGTAACATAGAGACCACAATTGTACATAGAGTGAAAAATAGTCCATATTATGCTATACTGTTCGATGAATCAACTGATGTTGCTAATCTATTTTGCTAGCGTTTGTACATTATGTGAATGAAGGTCTGGTTGAAGACAACTTGTTGTTTTGCCGACCATGGAAAGAACGTACAACTGGAGAAGATATCTTCAATCTGACTAATGCATATTTTCAAGAAAAGGAAATAGATTGGTCTCATTGCCTACGCATTTGCACTGATGGGGCCACATCAATGACGGGGAAGTAGACCAGATTTGTAGCTCAAACAAAAAAGGTTGCATCAAATGTCTCTTGGACTCATTGCAGTATCCATAGACAAGCCCTCGCAGCAAAACGCATGCCTGAGGGACTGAAGGAAGTGCCGGACAATGCAATGAAAATAGTGAATTTCATAAAATCATGGCAACAAATTCCAGAATATTTCACGTACTTTGTGAAGAAATGGGTAGTGTACACAACTGTCTGTTGTCCCATACCGAAGTTGGATGGCTCTCACATGGCAAAATCTTTGTGCGCATATGTCAAGGTTCCCTCCTCACTCTGAACTTTAGGGTACAGATGTGGGGACCTGCATGAAAGCCCCCTAAGCTTAATTATCAGCTTAGGTTAACAGTAAGCTGCCACCACCAAGCGTGTTCCAAATCTTAGGGGAGAGCCACTTGGAACTCTGCCTTTCCCCAAATATTTCCCAAGTCTCTAACCCCCCCTTTTCTGGGCAGATTTGAGACTAATTCCTCCCGCCCAAGTCCTTACCCCCCTTTTTCTGGGTAGGCTTGAGAGTATACCCTCACCAATTAGTCCTGTTGAACACAGATCCAAAAACCTTAGATCTTAAAACAATGAAAAGTCAATCAAGTTCTTAAAAGAAGAATTTTAATTAAAGAAAAAAGTAAAAATCATCTCTGGAAAATCAGGATGGAAAACAACTTTACAGGGTAATCAGATTCAAAGAGCCCAGCCGAACCCCCTCTAGCCTTAGGTGCAAAGTTACAGCAAATAAGGTAAACCCTCTAGCAAAAGGAACATTTACAAGTTGAGAAAACAAAGATAAAACTAACACGCTTTGCCTGGCTGTTACTTACAAGGTTGAAATATGAGAGACTTGTTCACAAAGATTTGGAGAGCATGGATTGATGTCCGGTCCTCTTAGTCCCAAGAGCGAACACACCCCCAAACAAAGAGCACACAAACAAATGCCTTCCCCCCACCAAGATTTGAAAGTATCTTGTCCCCTTATTGGTCCTGTGGGTCAGGTGTCAGCCAGGTTACCTGAGCTTCTTAACCCTTTACAGGTAAAAGGATTTTGGTGTGTCTGGCCAGGAGGGATTTTATAGTATTGTACACAGGAGGGTTGTTACCCTTCCCTTTATAGTTATGACAGCTTGTTTGAGCTTAGAACAGAAATCCTTGTTTTTTCCAGCAGCCACCCTTTCCACCTCGACAGCTGTATGGAAAATCATGTCTGGCTCTAGAGCCTAGCTTATTTAGCAGACATTTTCTTGAGGATTAATGCCCTAAATTTGTCTCTTCAAGGCCTCAACATAACAGTTTTCAACGTGCAAGACCAAGTTGAATCCATGATAAAGATGTTGCGGTTCTGGGAAAGGTGTTTGGAAAACAATCAAACAGTGTTTCAGTACTCTTCATGACTTCCTGGCAGAACATAAACTTCAGTTGGATCAGTGCACTAAAACCAATATCACTGCACACCTAAAAGGACTTTGCACAACGTTCAGGGAATACTTTTCAGCTATGTCAGGCAATAATGACTGGATTTGCAACCCCTTTGATGATACCACTTTCTCAACGCAGCTATTGAGCACTGAAGAAGAGAAATTGATTGAAATTTCCGGTGATTACAAACTGAAAAGGAGTTTCAGAAGCCAGTCATTGATCAACTTTTGGATGAGTTTAAGTAATGAGTACCCCGTGCTAACAGAAAAAGCTACTATAGTTTTATTACTGTTTTCAACATACTTATGCGAGAAAGCATTTTCCTTGTATGCACATCTGAAAACTGAATACAGAAGCAAACTCAGTGCCGAACCAGACCTGAGACTTTATCTTTCTCCAGTGGTTCTGGACTTCCAAGAGCTATGCAGATCAAAGCAAGTGCATCCATTTAAACTTTAAGACTTCTTATGAGAAATGAAAAGGGAGGTGGATATGTTTTGCTGTTTCTAAAATTAAATAGGCTGCTAGTGTTGTTTTTTAAATTATTATGAAGAACAAGTTTAAGCTTTGGTATAGTCGTGCATTGTTTGCCTGGGCTGCTCAAGACCCAAATGCTTGTGGAAGAAATTCTTTATTTGAATTGGCTTCTTAAATACCTTCATGCTGGTTCATGTCTGGTACTCTCTGATGAAAGATGTAGTAGCCTTGTCCTAGAACAGGCTTTATTGAAGTGATCTGAGCTACAAAAGTGAAATCTTGGAAGAGTGTTGCCGTTTTCATAATGTAATAAAATTAATAATGTGATAATAAACAGTGTGTAATAAGCGTCATAAAAAAAAACAAATTATTTCCAAGATCACTGCTTCTATAATTTATGCTCAGACAAGGGAGAAAATCCCTGGAAATATTCATTTTTAGGGGGGGGGGGGGGGGGGGGGGGGGGGGGGGGGGTTTTCGTGAGATTTGGTATTTTCATGAAAGGGGTTCGCGGGTTGTAAAAGTTTGGGAACCACTGACATAGGGCGTACTCAATGTGAAAACTAATAAAAAGCCTCTTCATAGAAGTAAACCAAAGAGAATTCTGTAACATGTTTATGCAGCAACATTTAAATAATTACATACAAAAAACATACATTAAAACATTATTAGGGTTGCAAAGTCAAGCACTCAAAAGTTATGAAATGCCAGAAACATGCATTCATGGTCCTTAATTACATACTACCTTTTCCATAGGACCCCTGCCTCATTCAGTGTATAGGATGGACTATTTTCCCTTAATGAGGACCTAGTCAATATTTTATGGTCTCCTCATTGTTCAATATATGGCCATATCCACAGGAAGGAACTGCAGGAAGATGGGAGATCAGCATCTTCAAAGACCCACTGTCTTTCCTAATGGCCCATCCAGGCTGATTGCATACTGTCTGGTGGGCCTTCCCCAAGTATACACAGTTGCAATTGTTACATAGTCAATATTCCTAACTTCAGATACAGAAATGATACATGCATACAAATTGGATAATTACATTCAGTAAATTACAACCTTTCAAATTCCTCACATGACCCATCTTGCATAAAACATATCTTAGTTATGCCACATTCATATCATAATATTTCTATGAAGAATATGGGGGCTTAACGTCACACTGGCATTTCCTAACTTTTTGAGTGTTAACTTTGCAATTTTAATCATGTTCTTTTAACAGTTTTTGTGTTGCAATTTCCTAGATTTTTTAGAAAAGCAAACTGAAAAAGCAGAAATTCTGTCATATAGTAGCATGCTGACACCCACATGGTTCCTCAGAACTGGAACCTCTAAATCTACACAGCTTCCCCTTGAGCTAATGGAGTGACTGATAGCAATGGTAGGTCATCAGAGTCTATGTGGTCCAACAGTAATGGCAGGTGAGACACTGGTTTTCACAGGTATTTGCTGATGGCAAAGGAATAGCAAAGTTCTGGGATCTCAAGCTTCATTTCAGGTTCTGGAGGGGTGTGTGCTTGAGTGGACACACACTCTTCTGACCATTCCCTCCAAACTTGATACTACGGCTCCATCCCCTCCAACCTGTCCCTGTCATACCTCTTCCTCCTCCCCTCCCGCAAAGCTTTGTCCCAGTCCCATTCTCCTTCACTACCCAGTACCAGTCTCCTTGCCCAGCCAGTCCTAGTCTTTGTCCCACTTTCGCATCTTGTCTGATGTCTCCCTTCTCTGCCAACACTTGCTCCTAATCCTAGTTTCACTGCCTGGGCTTTTCATCCAGTCTCAGTCTCCCTCTCACATACACCCTTCTTGGCTCCTTGCTCCAATGTCCCCCCCCCCGCTCCTAGTCTAATAATAATAATAATAATATATGGAGATATACTTATCTCATAGAACTGGAAGGGACCCTGAAAGGTCATTGAGTCCAGCCCCCTGCCTTCACTAGCAGGACCAAGTACTGATTTTGCCCCAGATCCCTAAGTGGCCCCCTCAAGTACTGAATTCACAACCCTGGGTTTAGCAGGCCAATGCTCAAACCACTGAGCTATCCCTCCCCCCGACCTCTGTGATCCTCCTCTCCAGCTATCTGGCTCCCAGTCCTCCCTTATCTCCACATTTCCCTCCCCAGTTCTCTCCACCTCCACTTTCCCAGACTCCTTGTCCCCATCTGCTCCTTTCTCTCCCCCAGCTCCAGATTTCAGGTCAGACAGCTTCCTACTCTACACTGCCTTAGTGTCAGCACTGAGAGCACAGGAGAGACAGGCTCCCTGCTCTCAAGTTCCCATGCCCAGCCCTAACCATGCTCAGAGCAGCTTGCAATTAAAGGGAAAGCCCAGCTTCATGCCTGTACCCCTAGGCTGGAAGGAACATGAGAATGGTGCATGCACAGTCTGGTCCACAATAGGAGCTATGACAGAATGGAACTATGCAGTTTCCCCTTCCACCAAGCCACTCCTCACAGCCGATTTACGCATAGAACTGTGACATTTCACAAGGGTAACCAAGGTTGTGAGGCACCTCACTTACCACTGCTGTGAGGAGGTCTTACTGCGAGGAAGTCTGATCTGTGCAGCCATGTCTCAACTTCCTAACTCCACTGGCCACACAAGTACTCCCCGCTCAGCCTCTACTGTCTAGGTCAGTGATAGGTACACTCCAATCCCATAGCCCATAAGAAAGTCTGCAGAAAAGAATCATTACTTTTTCATGGACCTTATGTCCATTAGGGCACGGCTCCTTTTCTGGCAACCTTATTCACCCACTGACGGGCTATACTATTATGTTCACCACTTTTACAAGACTATGATAAATTTTGTATAAAGTATGCCTTGTGAGGTTTCATTTGAAAAGTCAGAATCTGCTGAATGTCACATTATCCTGGTGAAATATGTGTAGCAACACTATAAGTGAAGTTAAAAGATTCTACTGTATGATTGTTACTGAAATATGTTGTGACTCTGGGTAGAGCCCACAAACCAGTTTTTTCAGAGACAAAGACACACTGGCATTGAAAAGCTATCACCTGCCTAAGTGGCCATTCTGCACCAGAGGGAAGGTGTGAATAAGAAATGTATATTGCATCATAAGAATGGTTCAAACCTCACACCCACAAAAGTTTGCCTGTCGCCTGCACCCCAGCAGGGTGTAGTCCTGACAGAGGGGAGGGGGGCATAAGAATGTGAGACAGTAGTCTTCAACTTACTTCTCCAATCTCTCTGCTCGTGACATTAAAGAATACCTGAAGGACACTGAACTAAGGGGGAGGAGTCCCAGTCTGAAAGGAAACCCAGCCTGTGAAATTTACTGCAGCGTATGGTGAGACAAAACCATTTGCTTTTAAGTTCACTTAGCTTGGTAAGTTTGGTTCCAAAAAAAGTAAAATGCAAGCTAATACCTATCCTGAAATTTATGCATCACTTGTAATCACTTAAAATCTATCTACACTTATCTTATTGTTTTATCTTAACCAATGTGTTTGGATTAGTATGGAAAACTCCATCGGGGATAACAAGGTTCGTGCATTATTTTCCTTTCATGAAATGATGGACTTCCTATGAGCTTGTATTGTTCAGAAGGATACTGAACCATATAAGACACACATTTCTGGGGGGACAAGGCTAGGACTAGGAATCTGCAGGAGTTGCCCTGTATGTAATTCATGAGCGATAGGTCAAAGTGCTCAAGAATTTAGTTAGGAGTGAATTTGCATGCTGAAGGCTGTGAGAGCAGGCCAGGAGTGGATGTTCTGACAGCAATGCAGTGTAAAAAGCACTCCAATCTAGAGAACTAAGGGGACACAGCTGTTCAACTGTCCAGATTGTAGCCTGGGTAATGTCACACCCACTTTAGGTTTGGGAAAAATAATCTCACTTCCCAGAAGCCCCTGACAAGTAAGAGCACCATCCAGATGCACAAAAGCATCAGGTTTTCTGCCTACCAGATAAGGACCACAGAGGAGGCCTAGGTAGGCTGAGTGAAACCAGGAACAGCAGCACTAAACTGCCAATCTAAGAGGAAGCTCAGTGAGAATATAGCAAAGAGGCAAGGAGAAAGTTCCATTTGCTCTGCTTAGCTCTGAGTTTCCAGCAAGTGGGAAGGGTAATCAGCCTAGCAGGGAACCGTCACATGAGTAATGACTTGAGAAAAGAGGGCCGGGAAGAAGGACACTGCTAAGCATCATCATCAGCAATCTCTCGATTCGAGGATGATCTCTACCACAGATTTACATATGAGTCCTGAGATGACTCAGGAGTACGTGTCTGGAACCACAGATCTGCCTGCAGTAGGTAGAGACATTTCCTGGCAGGTCAGCTGCCTGCTCGGAGAAAGTTCTTTCTTTTTCCTTCCTTCCCCCTCTCCCTCTTTTCAGCTTCAAGGGCAAGGTGCGTCTCCTTGAAGCAAGCTACTGCCTGATGGTGGATGTGGTGCCACTGAGGTCAGTTGGTAGCTTGCTCCTCCCAGCTTGTGATGTCCATGTCAGTTGTCTTGAGATACACTTTCAATGTGTCTTGGTAGCGTTTCCTCTGACCACCATGGTCATGCTAAGCAGGCTTAAGGCCAACCCTCAGTTTGTAAGCATTATTTCTCAGTCCTCAGATTAGAGATCTGTGGTGACTAGTGAGAGAAGAGACTGGGTGGCAGTTTTTCCATAGATAGGAATCTCCGTAGTATCTCTTTGTCTAAAGGTATGCAATAGTTTAATTTTCCAGTCAAGTCAGAGTAGGATGTGTAGCAACTGCTAAAGAGACATGCAAATTTACCACCAGCAGAGGCTGCAAGATACTCTGATTTGATTTTAAGAGGCTGAATAGAGCTTGGAAGTTAGTCTGCAGTCAGGTCACTCAAAGTAAAAACAAGCTATTTTTGCCTGAAACAAGCAACAATTCATGTTGCCTGCTGAGCCACAGTAGACTTGGTAGTAAAATAATAACTATAGTTTGACTACATGCTGCTGCAAACAAAATTTGATTTGATTTTAGGAGGGAAACAGCCTCCACTTAGAAACTTTATTGCCCTTGCAATTGAAGCTTAGCTGCCACCAGGACCAAATCAATCACACTATTTAACACATTTGTATAAAATACACATGCAGACTTTATTAATTAAAAATATAAAAATATCTAGTACATCAAACCACCCTGCTGGATTTGGATAACAAGAGTCAATTTGAATCAGTGGAAAGTAACATTGAAGGATCTGGGCCAAGTAAGTAAAACGCACGATACAGAGGAGTATGAAGAGGAATATGAGAAATTCAGATGTATTCACAGAATTCACAGGCAGGAAAATACTCGTGGTTTCATGTCAGAGACCAAGGGTGAAATCCTGGCCCGACTAACTGCAATGGGGTCACAATTTCACCCTAAATGTTTTGCGTAATTTGTTGCAAGTATGAGATACTCTTCAATATGGCTAGTCCTCTTATAAGTGAATGTAAAAGACATTGTGTGTAAAAAAAACATTAGAACAAATTCCCTGCATGAAAACAGTTCTGTTGCTCATGTAACATGCATCGCTTTGTCCACAAGCAGCTCCCATTACTATATGGCTGTAAAAAGCATCATAAAGAACACCAAAAGCTGTAACAAAACAGAAGCTGCTTACTCTTCATTACGAAAAACTTTTAGAAGCCAAAAGGTATAAGTTGTCATATTAAGACAACAAAAGTTCAACAAAGACAGGTAAATACGTGCACCTACCTGGGGTATTTGGTACAGAGTCAAAGTGACAATTGGATAGCACGGCATGCTTAGCTCCACTTCTGGGCTCCAACTTAACCACAACATTAGTTATGTTTGCATAGTAACTGGTAAAGCCACCTAAGAAGTCAATGCTGAAGGAGCCTGTTGGCCTCTGTATATCTACAGAAATCTTGTGTGCATCACTGCTTTCGCTTTCAATTGCCTTAATTTGTTCTAAGAGGTAGTTAACTGTGAGAATTTCATTTTCTGGACTTCCAACTGTCCTGGGACCAACTGCCGTTATATTTTCAAGATATTCCCTACAAGAGATAAATTGAAACATTAACAATGCAGATTTCTTGTAACAAATGCATTCAATATGCAACTTGGCCACAATTTGTACATTTTCAGACACCCTTCCACTCCATACGCTAAGCAGAAGAGGCTTAAATCACGTACCATGTACTGCATCTGAACACTGCTAAAATTCCTAATGCTATTAAGGTCAAAGATCTGGGTACACTTTTGCTCAGTGCCATGTTGCCTACCAGAACCAGGGAGAAGTGTGACAGCACTAAACACCCCCTTTCTGTGTAACAATATGACAATCCACTTATTTTATCTTTCAAAATAAGAATATCAGCATAGAAAAAGCATGGAGAGAGAGCAAACTGTCAAGTAAGTTATTTGCTTTTTGATGCATATATATCACACACCCCAACCCCATCCCCCACAGGTCTGAACAAGCACATTCTTTGTAAGATTTACAATGAGCCAAATAATAGATTTATTTTACATTTATTTCAATTTGTCAAACACCTTTCCCAAACACATTAGAACAATTAAAATTTAAGATATACAACACCAAAAGAAATACACAATTTGATCACCCAAATCAGGGGTGGGCAAACTACGTGCCACATCCGGCCCACGGGACCACCCTGCCCGGCCCCCGAGCTCCTGGCCCAGGAGGCTAGCCCCCGGCCCCTCCCCTGCTGTCCCCCCTCCCCCACAGCCTCAGCTCACTCGCTCCGCCGCCAGCACAATGCTCTGGGCAGCAGGGCTGAGAGCTCCTGGGGCAGCGCAGCTGCAGAGCCCGGCCTGACCCAGTGCTCTGTGCTGCATGATGGCAGCATGGCCCAGCTCCACTGCCGCCAGTGCTCCAGGCAGCGCGGTAAGGGGGCAGGGAGCAGGGGTTGGATAGAGGGCAGGGGAGTTCGGGGTGGTGGTCGGGGGGTGTGGATGGTGGTCAGGGGGAAAACAGGGGGTTGAATGGGGGCAGGGGTCCCAGGGGGGCAGTCAGGAAGGGGGGGTTGGATGGGGGGACAGGGGCTCCAGGGGCAGTCAGGGGACAGGGAGAAGGGTTGGTTGGATGGGGCAGGTCCAGGGACAGGAAGTGGGTGTGTGTGGATGGGGCAGGGGTTCCAGAGGGGCCATCAGGGAACGGGGGGGTTGGATGGGGCAGGAGTCCCAGGGGGAGGAGGGGCCACGACCCTCTCCCCTAACCGGCCCTCCATACAATTTACGAAACCTGATGCAGCCCTCAGGCCAAAAAGTTTGCCCGCTCCTGACCCAAACGTTAACACAATATTTATTCACCACAAAAATAAAACCTACGAGAATGCCAAAAGGAAACCGTAGCTCTTAAATATTTAGCCCATATTCTCCCCAGGGTATGTCTACACTGCAAGTGAGGGTGTTAGTACAGGCAGCCATACCCACGCTAACTTTAATTTAGCTAACATGGGTAACAACAGTGGCCATATCTACACTACCACTTATGTTGGCAAAACTTATGTCGCCCAGCGACGTGAAAAACAAACCCCTAAGTGACATAAGTTTTGCTGACATATGTGGTTGTGTGCACAGCACTGTGTCGGCAGGAAAGTTTCTCCCACCGACATAGCTACCGCCATTCGTTGAGATGGTTTTGTTATGTTGACAGGAGAGCTCTTGACCATCATAAAGAGGCTACACAAGTGGTCTTACAGCAACACAGCTACATCAGGACAGCTGTGGCACTGTAAGCTCGCTAGTGTACGAATGGCCTAAGATAGACAGACTTTGCTGAGTGGCAGAAAAGTTAACAATGTTAGGCTCTGACAGACCAAGGCAGGAGTTCCAGAAATGAATGTTCTTCATGAACATTCGAAGCAATGATGCATCCGAAGAAGTGAGGTTTTTACTCACGAAAGCTTATGCCCAAATAAATCTGTTAGTCTTTAAGGTGCCACCAGACTCTTTGTTGTTTTTGTTCTTCATGAAGACAACTGACAGCAACTCCCTCCCATTTTCCCAGAATTATAATTCTTCAGGGCAGCAAACGTGTCTATATGTTTGTACAATGCCTGGTACAATCAGGCCTCAAAGCACAGTTCCACTCTGAATATTGATAAATAAAAAAATAGCAATTAGATGTTTTCCTTTTGTTTTCTCAAAATTAAATCTGCTCAGTGGCAAAAAGTAAACTTTTACTGCTTTTTAGTCCTGTTAGCCATATACGGCCAACACAGCTAAGAGAGATGGATTCTAGTCCCTGTGTTTCATCAACAGAATTGTACAGTAGAACCTCAAGTTACGAACAGCAGTTACACACTGACCAGTCAACCACACACATCGTTTGGAACCAGAAGTATGCAATCAGGAAGCAGCAGAGATGCATGCATGCATGCACACACACACACAAAGAAGCAGCAACAAATTCAGTACAGTACTAAACTAGTAAAAAAAATAAAGGGAAAGCATCATTTTTCTTCCACATAGTAAAGTTTCAAAGTTGTAGTAAGTCAATGTTCAGTTGTAAACTTTTAAAAGAACCCTAATGTTTTGTCCAGAGTTAGGGAATGGAGGTTGTTCCAAGATGTTTGTGATTCTGAGGTTCTACTGCATGTCCAATTAGCTACTCTCTGAAAACTCTGTGAAAGCATTTGGACTGCTCAGAAGTCAGCAAGGACAGAATCTTTGTGGTGGGGATGGGGATGATGTGTGAGAGAGAAATCACCTACTTTGACTCTTAGTGTAGCTCTACACTGCAATTAGACAGCTGGCCCACATGGCCAGTACCTGATCCAGGAGTGAGGTGGAGAGGTCCGGGGGCAGGGCACTGAGGTGCGGAACGGGGAGAGGGGGGCGCTGGGAAGCACGTGGGGGGCAGGGGCGCTGGGAGGGACGGGGGCGGGATGAGGGGACATGGGGGGGCGGGATGGGGAGGCCCCTGGAGGGGTCGCGGACACTGCCCGAACCTGACCCGGGGAATGTCGAGGCGCTGGGAGGAAGGGGGCGGGATGGGGAGGCCGCGGCGCTGGGAGGGACGTGGAAGAGGGAGGATGGGGAGAGAGGAGACGGGGCAGGAGGAGGGTCGCGGGCGCTACCCGTACCTGGCCCGGGGGGCGCTGAAGTCCCGCGGCCCCGGCCGGCGCAGCAGCTGCCGCAGGGAGAGCTGCACCAGGGCCCGCAGCGCCAGCAGGTAGAGCAGCACCAGCAGCGCCCCCCGGGCCTCAGGCAGCAGCCGCCACCGGGAGCCGCCGGCGGGGCAGTCCCGCTTCTTCCCACCTGGGTCCGCCTCCCTGCGCCCCGGCAACGGCAGGGGCTGCGGAGCCCGGGACTCCCGCTCTCCGCCAGCAGCGCGGAGCCGCCGCACGGCCACCGCCGCGCCCCGCTCCATAGAGAGACCGAACCGGCACCGCTCGGCGGCCTGCGCGGCGGCTGCTCTGCAAGGACGCTACGGGGCCGGAGAAGGGTCAAACCAGCTCGGCTAGGGCCGCCCCACCTGGATTTCGAGGGGGAGGTGCCTGCTTCCGATGAGTCACATGGGGAGACACCGGCAGCCATTCCCCCCCCTCCCCAGGAAGCTGGTGAGGGTGAAGATGCCCCGGGGCCCTCGGGGGGATCAGGGGTGGACCGCGCGCTGCTGAGCCCGGCGGGCCCTGGGCCCTGCCTGTGAGGGCTCCCTGCCGCCAGGAGCGCTAGGAAAGCAAAGGCCGGCTTGGTTCACGCCCCCAGCTCAGCTCAGCTCCGTTCAGTATGTTCCTGCCCTGGCTGCCTGTCGGCCAAAGAATACAGCACAGGAGTCTGCTAGTAATCTATTGAGCCCGTCATAAACTAGGTCGAGAGAGGCCAATTTTCAGACGTGCTGGTCATTCATAACTTCAGCTGGAAGTTGAAGATGGTGAAGCCAAGGGCAGTTGCAGATAATCAGCACCTCTGAAATTCAGCCCCTACGTGCCTCTTGCTCTGTGACTGGGTCCCTGGCTGACACTGATGATTGGTTGTAGTGAGTCAGGACCAAACCCGGGCAAGTCTCTCAGAGGGTAGAGCCCTGGCCCCCTTCCAGAACTGGCCCACCAGACACCTTCACTAGCTGTCTTTTTAGCATACGTTGAAAGACTCTTCTCTTCCAATTAGCCATTCCCTTACCATTTGGGGCCCTCTCTCATGTTTCTGGTGTCTCCTGTATTAGTATCAAATACCTTTTGACAAATGGTTTGCCTTGATGGTCACTGCTATTCCATCTTTGTCAGCTTCCTTGGCTCCGTTCTTTAACTGATTTTATTTCTTTTAGAGGTTTACTACTTCAGTTTAGTCTAAGATGCATTTGATCTGTGCAAGGCACCCTATACCTGGATTAGTAAATAAATATATAATAAATTGGTCCAAAGTTTGACAGACCTGAATAAGCCCCTGAGGGAGAAATTCCAAGCACCTCCATCTTCTTTCCTCCCTGCTTGTATGTTTTTCCATCTGAGTCATAGAATCAGCAGTTGTAACACCTCTTGGCTAAACAAACAGACAGGCCTGAAAGAGAAGGGACAGGTTGAAATGCAGTGACTACATTCCCAACAAACTTAAAGTATTTTTTGTAAGTTTCCATATTCTAGTAGTTCAGTGTCTCTTTTTACCTGATGCAATTCACACGTTGAAGTCAGAGTATGTTTATAAATTTCACTGCAGTCTGTTTCAGAGTAGCAGCCGTGTTAGTCTAGTCCATGAAAGCTTATGCTCTAATAAATTTGTTAGTCTCTAAGGTGCCACAACTACTCCTGTTCTTTTTACTGCAGTCTGTGTCACTACACAACTTTTTTTTTTAAAGGCTTCCTGGCATAGTGCTGGAGTTAGTGCATTTCTTTCTTTATTCTTTCCATTTGTTCCTTATTTGTTTTCTTTCTCTCTCTCCAACCCCACCTCCCCCACCCCCACTCCCACAAAGGGAACACTATCGGCAGGGCCAGCGCAACCCATTTGGGGGGCGGTGACCGCGGTGGCCGGATCTTCGGCCACCCCGCTCGTCGGCAGCATTTCGGGGGCGAGACCTTCCGCTGCCTCTGTTGGAGGTGGCATTTCGGGGGCGGGACCTTCCGCTGCCTAGGGCGGCAAAAAAGCTGGTGGCACTCCTGACTATCGGGACAAAATTTAGTTTCCATAAAAATGAGTTTGATTGAAAGGAAAATTACTGGAAAAATGTCCATTGTTAAAAAAAAAAAACCAGTAACAGGATTTTCCTTAAAGTAAGCATATATGATCATTCCCACACAAAGCTTGCAACTCATACTCTGTAACAATGAATTAACTGCAACAACAAAAGTGTGAAATTAAATCAAAATGAAAATCTTTGCTTAATCATCTGTGTAAATATCTGCATTATAATAAGGTGTTGTTAGCAACATAAGTCAGGAAAAGTGTTTTTTTAAATATATGGGGCCAGATCTTCAACTGGTATAAAACCATGTAACTTCATTGAAGTCCTTACTCGGTTTTTGAAGTCATTTGGTGTTTTACCTAAGTAAGGACTTTAGGACTGGGTCCCATGTCCTTTATTTTTACCTGACCTATAATGCCAGCAATGCCAAGGCATTGTGCCCACCATTCCAGAGACTAATTTACAAAATAAGAGCATGGTTCCTCATCCCTTACTTACCTGAGTAATCCAATAGAAGCCCATTCTTCCCCAAGAGCAGAATCACTTGAATTTAATGATTATTCAAGGAACTACTCTGGTGAGTAAGGACTGTAGAGACAGGTCCTACATTCTTCATGTGGTAGATGGTATGAAATCTTTTTAAAAGATCAGAAAAGAAAAGAGGAATCTCACCTCCTCCTCCTACCCTGCTTGCTGGCTTCATGGCAAATTCTGTGACCCCTAATCAAGTAAAACTAGTCCCATTCATTTTGTGAATGGGCAAGGGACTGAAATAGCTGAAAAATTTGAATCTCGTGCTGCTCACTGGAATTGAGGCAGCAGGGAGAGTAGAAATGCAAGCAACCCACTGTCCCAGGTTTATTATATTCGGGGGACCCTCCGTTTGAGGATTAGAATTTTAATATTGTTTCAGCCCTTTTAAAAAAAAGTCATAGGGGGTTTGGTTTGGGCTTTTTTTATTATTGGAGATATTTGGAAACCAAAAATATTTATTTTCCAGGTTAGAAGCGAATCTGAGATCTATCAGTGTTGACAGCATGCTTTGTAGGCCAAAGTTCTGTTTTATTATTCTAACGGACAAGGTGGGTGAGATAATATCTTATTTTGGACCATCTTCTGTTGGTGCAATGGAAGCTATTACCTCATCCACCTTGTCTCTCTATCATCTTTGGACCAAAACAACAATACTGCATACGTTTTATTATTCTGTCAATTCAAACTTCACAACCAAATTCTCTGCGTTATTGAAGAGAGTTTTGTGAGACTTCACCAACTGACAACACTCTTATGTGCTCGGAAAAGTTGACACAATACTTAGCATAGCACTTTGTAACCTGTGTCAAGTTGGATGGATGGTGCACCATGCATATGTTCCAATATGACCTGAACGTCAGTCAAAAATACCATGGAACAGAGCCTTTAAGCTATGTTTCTCAGGTTTCTTAACAAAAGGATTTGACCTAATTTTGGACCGAATGATTCAGAAGTTTTTCAGTTCGACTTTGTTTATGTCAGGTAAATATGTGCTTATCTTAGGATATAATCCTTTTACTGCCATTCCATTTTCTCACAGGGCAATCTGTCAGGAAAGCCTTGTTCACTGGAGCATGTGATTTGATTTTAAGCATTATTTTAATTGGAGAAAGAATAAGATTTCAGTATCTGATCCTTAGGGACTTGAGGCCTGCTTCTATTAAAATTAACTACAAAATTCCCAGGTCCAGATCCTTCAAAGGTATTTAGGCACCTATCTCCCACTGAGTTACAATGTTTTTTGTCAGTGAATCACATCACATGCTAAAAAGAAGAAAAAACATAAAAAAGCACTTTTAATTCAGTCATTGTGACAATCACATCCTTAAATTGTCTAACTGTGTGATCTTGTTATGACTTTGCCATTCCTCATACCCTCCCCCACCTCTCCCTAATGTTTCATAGGGTATGTCTACACTACGGGATTAATCCGAATTTATATAATTCGGATTTGAAAAACAGGTTGTATAAAGTTGAAATGTATGCGGCCACACTAAGCACATTAATTCGGTGGTGTGCGTCCAAGTACCGGGGCTAGCGTCGATTTCTGCAGCGTTGCACTGTGGGTAGCTATCCCATAGCTATCCCATAGTTCCCGCAGTCTCCCGCGCCCATTGGAATTGTGGGTTAAGATCCCAGTGCCTGATGGGACAAAAAACATCGTCGCAGGTGGTTCTGGGTACAGCCTCACCTCCTCCCTCCCTCCCTCCCTGCATGAAAGCAACGGACGGCAGACAACCATTTTCGCGCCTTTTTTCCTGGGTGGGTGAACACTGCAGACTCCATACCACGGCAACCATGGAGCCCGCTGAGCTCAAGACAGCAGTCATGAACATTGTAAACACCTCACGCGTTCTCGTGGAGTTTATGCTCAGCCAGGACCAGAAAAACGAGGCGAGGAGGCAGCGGCGGCGGCAGCGCAGCGACAAGCATGATGAGGACATTGACATGGACATGGACACGGACACGGATACAGAATTCTGTGAAACCACGGGCCCCGGTGCTTTGGAGATCATGTTGTTAATGGGGCAGATTCTATCCATGGAACGCCGATTCTGGGCAAGGGAAACAAGCACAGACTGGTGGGACCGCATAGTGTTGCAGGTGTGGGACGATTCCCAGTGGCTGCGGAACTTTCGCATGCGTAAGGGCACTTTCATGGAACTTTGTGACTTGCTGTCCCCTGCCCTGAAACGCCAGAATACCAAGATGAGAGCAGCCCTCACAGTTGAGAAGCGCGTGGCGATAGCCCTGTGGAAGCTTGCAACGCCAGACAGCTACCGGTCAGTCGGGAATCAATTTGGAGTGGGCAAATCTACTGTGGGGGCTGCTGTGATGCAAGTAGCCAAAGCAATCACTCAGGTGCTGCTACGAAAGTTAGTGACTCTGGGAAATGTGCAGGCTATAGTGGATGGTTTTGCTGCAATGGGATTCCCTAACTGTGGTGGGGCGATAGACGGAACCCATATCCCTATCTTGGCACCGGAGCACCAAGCCACCGAGTACATAAACCGCAAGGGGTACTTTTCAATGGTGCTGCAAGCACTTGTGGATCACAAGGGACGTTTCACCAACATCAACGCGGGCTGGGCGAGAAGGGTTCATGACACTCGCGTCTTCAGGAACACTACTCTGTTTAAAGGGCTGCAGCAAGGGACTTACTTTCCGGACCAGAAAATAACCGTTGGGGATGTTGAAATGCCAATAGTTATTCTTGGGGACCCAGCCTACCCCTTAATGCCATGGCTAATGAAGCCGTACACAGGCAGCCTGGACAGGAGTCAGGAGCTGTTTAACTACAGGCTAAGCAAGTGCAGAATGGTGGTAGAATGTGCATTTGGCCATTTAAAAGGTCGCTGGCGATCATTATTGACTCGCTCTGACCTCAGCCAAAGAAATCTCCCCATTGTTATTTCTGCTTGCTGTGTGCTCCACAATCTCTGTGAAAGTAAGGGGGAGACCTTTATGGCGGGGTGGGAGGCTGAGGCAAATCGCCTGGCTGCTGATTACGCGCAGCCAGACACCAGGGCGATTAGAAGAGCACACCAGGAAGCGCTGTGCATCAGAGAAGCTTTAAAAACCAGTTTCATGACTGGCCAGGCTACAGTGTGAAATATCTGTTTGTTTCTCCTTCATGAAAACCCGCCCCCTTTATTGACTGATTTTCTGTAAGGAACCCACCCTCCCCCTTCCCCCAGCTTTCTTTCAAACCAAATAAAGTCACTATCATTTAAAAATCATTTATTCTTTATTAATAGATTAGAAAAAGAGGGAGGGAACCCGGGTGGTATTTGGGAGGAGGATTGCTGGGAAGGAAAAAGCCACAAAGAAAAGGTTAAAAAAATGACAGCCTTTTGCTTGGGCTGTCTACTGGGGTGGAATGGGAAGGTGTACGGAGCCTCCCCCCCCCGCGTTCTTACACGTCTGGGTGAGGAGGATACGGAACATGGGGAGGGGGGAGGGTGGAACAGGGGCTGAAGCGGCAGTCTGTTTTCCAGCAGCCGTTCCTGAAGCTCCACCAGACGCCGGAGCATGTCTGTTTGCTCACGCAGCAGCCCCAGCGTTGCATCCTGCCTCCTCTGATCTTCCTGCCGCCACCTCTCATCTCGAGCGTCTCTCCTCTCCTCACGTTGGTCCCTCCTCTCCTCACATTGGTCCCTCATGTCCTCACGTTGGTCCCTCCTGTCCTCACGTTCACTGGCTTCTTTCCTATACTTTGAAACTGTTTCCTTCCACTCATTCAGATGAGCTCTGTCACTGCGGCTGGATTCCATAATTTCAGAAAACATCTCGTCTCGCGTTCTCTTCTTACGACGCCTTATCTGTGATAACCTTTGGGATGGAGGAGGGAGGCTTGAGGAATTTGCAGCTGCTGTAGGGAGGGGAAAAAAGAGAGAATTGTTTAAAAAGCTACATTTTGCAGAACAATGCTTATACTCTTTCACGGTGACCAACACTATTCACATTACATAGCACATGTGATTTCTGTGCAAGGTCGCATTTTGCCTCTTAATGCTGAGTGCCTGTGGCTTTGCTGCTAGAGATCACAGGTCTGGGCAACAGAATTCGGCTTGCATGCGGCCATGGTAAGCCATTGTCTTACAGCTTTTGCGCCCTCCTTTCCCACATACCAAGCATAGCCTGTAGAGTGCTGCGGTTTTTCTGTTAACATTCAGCAGCAGCAGAAAACAAACTAACCACCCCCTCCTCTCGCCATGAATTCTCTGGGATGATCGCTGTACCCCTCCCTCCCACCGCGTGGCTGGTATCAGGGAAGATCCCTGCAGGCACCAAACTAAACCCCCCCCCGCCGCCGCCCCCCTCCCGCCATGAATTCTCTGGGATGATCACGGTACCCCTCCCCCCACCGCGTGGCTGGTAACAGGGAAGATCCCTGCTAGCCAAACGCGAAAAACTCAGGGCCAATTTCCCATCTGCACTTGGCTAACTGCAGGGAAGGATTTATTTTCCGCCACAGGCAAACAGCCCAGTAGGAACGGCCACCTCTGTCCCCTTAATTAAGTTCCCGTATTTCAACCAGGTTACCAGGAGTGATATCACTCTCCTGAGGATTACACAACAAGATAAAGAACGGATGTTGCTTGAATGCCAGCAAACACCGGGACCATACGCTGCCAGGCTTTGTCAGGCAATGATACCAGATTACTTGCTGCAAGCATGGCGTGGTCAAGTGTCCTACCATGGAGGACGGAATAAGGATGCACTGCCCAGAAACCTTGTGGCAAGGCTTTTGGAGTACCTCCAGGAGAGCTTCATGGAGATGTCCCTGGAGGATTTCCGCTCCATCCCCAGACACGTTAACAGACTTTTCCAGTAGCTGAACTGACCGCGAATGCATCCCAAGTCCTCAGGGCAAAGTAATCATTAAAAACCGTTTGCTTTTAAAACAAGTTTTATATTTTAAAAGGCAAACTCACCTGAGGTCCCTTCCATGGGGTCAGAGTCTTGGGTACTGGCTTGGGAGGGTACTTCAGTCAGGGTGAGAAAAAGATCCTGGCTGTTGGGGAGAACGGAGTGTTGTGTGCTCTCTGCAAGCTCATCCTCCTCCTCCTCCTCCTCCTCTCCCCCATCGGCAGAATCCTCAGGCGTCGCTGATGAGACTATCCCCGACCCAGAATCCACGATCACAGGTGGGGTAGTGGTGGCAGCCCCCCCTAGAATTGCATGCAGCTCAGCATAGAAGCGGCATGTCTGCGGCTCTGACCCGGAGCGACCGTTTGCCTCCTTTGTTTTTTGATAGGCTTGTCTGAGCTCCTTGACTTTCACGCGGCACTGCCCAGAGTCCCTATTGTGGCCTCTCTCCATCATGCCCTTGGAGATTTTTTCAAAAGTTTTTGCATTTCGTCTTTTAGAACGAAGTTCTGCAAGCACTGAATCCTCTCCCCATACAGCGATCAGATCCAGTACCTCCCTCACGGTCCATGCTGGTGCTCTTTTTCGATTATCAGCCTGCATGGTTACCTGTGCTGATGAGCTATCTGTGGTCACCTGTGCTCTCCACGCTGGGCAAACAGGAAATGAAATTCAAATGTTCGCGGGGCTTTTCCTGTCTACCTGGCCAGTGCATCCGAGTTTAGATTGCTGTCCAGAGCGGTCACAATGATGCACTGTGGGATAGCTCCCGGAGGCCAATACCATCGAATTGCGGCCACACTATCCCTAATTCGAAATGTTAAAATCGATTTTGGCGCTACTCCGCTCGTCAGGGTGGAGTACAGAAATCGATTTAAAGGGCCCTTTACATCGAAATAAATAGCGTCGTTGTGTGGACGGTTGCAGGGTAAATTCGAATTAAAGCTGATAAATCCGAATTAAAGTCGTAGTGTAGACCAGGCCTTACTATCACTTGCTGCAACTTGTCTTGGTAAGGTCTTGGGAGCGGGGTTTGTTTTTGACTAGTTGTTCTGTAAAGCTATCAGAACACTTCTGGTCTGGGCACTGTAAAAGTAATAAAAGTAATGATAAACAACACTATGGTGCTCCAACAAATTGGAGGATGGGCATGGAGGTATAGCAAAGGGAGTTGCAGAAGACACGAAGTGTATTTTATCAGCTTTCCTTCCCCCTACATTAGCCTCACAGCTCCCCATCACCACACAAAAGGCGATTTAGGCAGCAGTGACATGGTTAAAGCACTAACGACCTTGTGCTTATTCATACAGGCAGAGCAGAAACTAACTCCTGATATAGTCAGAAGCTGAGCTGACTGAGGCTGGATCTGATCAGAGGTCATTTCTCTTGCAGCCAGGTGGAGGGCATTCCCTCCATCTTTCACTTGTAAACTGAAACAGGCCATAATCCAAGAAAAGCCTCTTAGTAGAGTACAAAACTCTTGCACGCCAAAGGAATTCAAAACGGAATTCACACAAGTTTAAACAGTCTAGAGATTTTTCTTTTATCCCCAACATTTTCTCTCCCCCCGGGCTCATTTATGTCTCTACCGGCTGCTCTGGGTGTCCAAACCAACCTGCCTGCAGTGCCGGGGAGGGGCGCATGATTGCTCTTGTAGCTTCTCTTTGCTTCCCTGTCAGAAATCATTTTTTCTGCGAGGAAGCAAAGAAATCCACAGGGTCATGAATTCTGTGCACGTGTAGTGATGCACAATTCCCCCAAGAGTAAAAGTGGTATTGAGACAATGAACTGTTCATCATGAACAGTAAACCAACAGAATGAATAACTCTTTCTATATCTCAACTTCAAAGCCTTCTGTCTCCTCCATGTACATTAATCAGAACCAAATCACCTCTGAGGAGGCTCTCTCTTAAAGGGTATGTCTACACTGCAATGTAATCCCAAGCTTAGTGGGATTCAAATCAGCAGATCCAGGGTTTGAGAACCCATGGCTTGAGCATCTACATTCATGGCCAACCCTAGGTTAAGAATGCAATTGTGGTTAATGTTTAATCTGAGGTAAACAATTGGGATACAGTGGCGGCCAGTCCAGCTACACAAAGGGTGTTCCCAAGAACCTTACTGGTAGATGCTTCTTTTAAAAGACAAAATGTGGCTGTGTACCTCAGGGAATGTATTTACTGCTGTGAAGTGTTTCATTCATTGCAAGAGTTAACCTTCTGTTTTCAACAATGCATGTTCTGTAAGGCTACCCTTGGGGTTTTTGTTTCCTTGCAGCTGCAACCTTGTCTGTGGGTGCTTCCTCCACACTAGAACAAAGGCTGTCCTAGATTAGAAGGCAAAAAAAGCAGACAAGGGAAGACATGTTCTGTGATTTGGTGCGTTCCTCCGAGACTGACAGAGCTCAGCTGAATGCATGGAGGCTTACACTGTTGGAGAGCATGCGCGCCGACCAAGAGGGCTGGAAAGCATGCAGGGAACAAGAGCGTAACACGCAAGAGGAGATGTTGTGGCTTATGGGGCAGCAAACAGACATGTTGAGGCATCTGGTTGAGGTGCAGTAAAGGCAGCTAGACCTTTGAGTCCTGCTGCACCCAATGATGAATCAGCTGTCCTCCTCACCAAGTTCCATATCCTCCTCTCCCAGATGTCCTAGAATGCGAGGAGGATGAGGGGGGAGAGAGGAGGAGCTCTGTTATCCCTTGAACTCAACTCCAGGGGATTCTTCATGGAGCAGAAGGCTCTCATTCCCACAGCTTTGATTGCAAGACAGTGCAATTGTAATAAGCTATGTGTCCTTGCCCTTCCCCCTGTGTTATCTTTGCTATTCACTGCGGTCTCTGTTCAGTGTTTGTTAGCATAATAAAAATACATGGATTGAGGACAACAGGCTCTTTATTCACTGTGCACACTGTGGTTGGTGGGGGTTTAGTTTACAGGGCAGTACAGGCAAAAAGAGGGGCAGCTTGGTAAGGAACACCACACAGAACTGTCACATCAGTGTTGCGTCATTCATGAAACTGGTTTTCAAAGCCTCTTGGAGACGCAGTGTGCCTCAATATGCTCTTCTTATTGCACTGGTGGCTGACTGCTCATAACTGGCAGCCAGGCGATCTGCCTCAACCTCCAATCCCACCAGAAACTTTTTCCCCTTACTTTCACAGACATTATGGAGCACACAGCAAGCAGCAACAACAATGAGAATATTGCTTTCGCTGAGGTCTAACCTAGTGAGTAAACTGCGCCAGTGCCCCTTTAAACATACAAAGGCACATTCCACCACCATTCTGCACTTGCTCAGCCTTTGGTTGAACTGCTTCTTACTGCTGTCCAGGCTGCCTCTGTACGGCTTCATGAGCCACGGGAGCAAGGGGTAGGCTGGGTCTCCAAGGATAATTATTGGCATTTCAACGTCACCCACAGTAATTTTCCAGTCTGGGAAGAAAGTTCCTTCTTGCAGCTTTCTGAAGAGACCGGAGTTCCTAAAGATGCACTTGTTATGTACCTTTCCTGACCATTCCACATTGATGTCAGTGAAATGGCCCTTGTGATCCTCTAGCGCTTGCAACACCACTGAGAAGTTCCCCTTTCGGTTTATGTACTGGTTGGCAAGGTGATCTGGTGCCAAGATAGGGATATGCATTCCATCTATCACCACACCACGGCAAAACCATCCACTATGTCCTGCATGTTTCCCAGAGTCACTACCCTTCTTAGCAGAAATGAATTGATTGCCCTGGGTACTTGGATCACTGCAGCCCGCACGGTAGCTTTACCCACTCCAAACTGATTCTCGACTGACTGGTAGCGGTCTGGCGTTGCAAGCTTCCATAGGGCTATTGCCACTCACTTCTCAACTGTCAGAGCAGGTCTCATTTTAGTATTGCTGCATTTCAGGGCTGGAGAAAGCAATTCGCAAAGTTCCATGAAAGTGACCTTATGCATTCGAAAGTTATGCAGCCACTGCTCCTCATCCCATACCTGCATAACGATGCGGTCCCACCAGTCTGTGCTCGTTTCCCCAGCCCAGAAGCGGCATCCCACCATATAACAAGCTCAGCTGCTGCCACCAGCATCTGCGAATTGCTCCATTCCATGGCTTCCAGCACTGCTATTTGCATGGCATCACATTGTTCCATGTGGCAGCTCCTGGCTAGGCTCTGCAATACCGCAGGACGATGCATGGAGTATTTGCGACGCTCACAACAATAGCGTGCAGCTGAGTGGGGTCCATGCTTGCCATGCTGTGGCATCTGCACGGGTAACCCAGGCTTAGATGTGAAAATGATTGTTGGCCATTTTTTTCAGGGACTGAGGGAGGGAGAGAGGAGGCAAATGCATCATGGGAGGTTGACAACATGTACCCAAAACACCCGGCAAAAATGTTTTGTCCCATCAGGCATCAGGAGACTAACACAGAATTCCAATCGGCAGCAGGAACTGTGGGATAGCTGCCCACAGTGCCTTGCTCCGTGAGTCGATGCTAGCCATGGTAGTGAGGATGCGCTCCACCAATAGAATGTGCATAGTGGGGACATGCAGCATTGATTTTGTAAAATCGGAGGCTAAATGTCAACAAATAAATTTGACCTAATTTTGTAGTGTAGACATCCCATTCCTGAATTTAAGGGTAAGGATAAGGTTGTGAAATATGGATTCTATTCCCAGATCTCCTACAGATTTGCTAGATCAAATTCAGATGTAATGTGTAGTGGTGGTGTGAGTTGGTAAGTGGGTAGGAGGGAGTCTAGACTGGTGTAACATGCACTGAGGAGCCAGAAGAAAAGGGGTAACAGAAAAAGAAAGGAACAGGAGAATGCAGGTATAAACTAAAGTAGCCTCCCGCACACCCATTTGAATTCTCATCTTCTTTTAACTACTTCTTGCCCTTCACTATTTATTTTGTATTCCCTCACCCTCATATACACCCATTTTCGCCCATTAACATTGACTCTAGATGTGGCTCCAGTTGACACTGGACAAATAATTTTGGCCAACATTTTAAAAAGTGGCCACTGTTTTTGTGTACCTCAAATTTTGGATTCTCAACTTGGGATATGTTGGGCCTGAACATCAATTGCACTGAGCACGAACAGTTTCCACTGAAACTGTGTGTCTTAATTCTTAGGTTTATAAAACACATTGAGACCTTTTGACGAGAGACACTATAGAAGTGCAATTCTATTATTAAGGGCTTTTAGGAGAGGGAGATAATTGTCATTTTAGCACTGGCTCCCTAACATCAATAATAATTGTACCAAAACTGCTTATACACAGTTGAAGAGTTGAAGTGCATCTGCAAATGGTTTTGACATTTGTTTTTAGTTCAGCAGTTTTTAGTTTAGACAGTAACACTTATACCTGCGGATGCTGTGTATTGAACCTGGCAACCCACCTTCTGCAGCGAAGGCTGAAATGGGCTGGTATAGTCCTATGTAGCATTCCAGCATATTTTTTCAATCCAGAATTCACATTGGCAATAAAGTATAATTTGGCTGAAGCCTCTGAGTTTACTATTGCATGGGGGGGAAGGAAGAGGAAGACACTGCTACATTGACCCATCCTCCTCCCCTTTTCCTCTGTGGTGCTAAGGAGCTCATCTTATTCCTCCCACAGATTTGAGCTGTGCCCTGAAGAGTCTCAAAACATTCCTTTAACTCTTCACTCTGCTTCTGCAATCTTCTGCAGAGCAGAACTGGGTCTATTTTCTCCTCTTAATCAGCACTGAGAAATGACTCCTAAACGCCTGGTGTCACCTCAGACAAAGCAGCAAACATTCCCTTTCCCTGCAGTGCACCAGAGGATTAAAAGCTAAATCCAAAAGAAAATATCATCCATTTTTAATAATATCACTCCTAAAGACTTAACAGTACTTCCCTCCTGGCCAGTGGAACAAACTAACTAATATATCCCACACTGAATATTGATCAAGTCACTAGCACCTAAATCACCAGATCACTAGGACAAGCAAAACAAATAAGCTACTGCTACAGAACCCTGCACAGAAGTGTCACACTAGCAGACTACTTGTACCACAGTGAAATGTATTCTTACTGTGAAAAGAACAGGAGTACTTGTGGCACCTTAGAAACTAACAAATGCATATAGAGCATCCGAAGAAGTGGGCTGTAGTCCACGAAAGCTTATGCTCTAATAAATTTGTTAGTCTCTAAGGTGCCACAAGTACTCCTGTTCTTTTTGCGGATACAGACTAACACGGCTGCTACTCTGAAATCTTACTGTGAAAGTTACTAGTGACCCCCCCTTAACAGCTAGCAGCCATTATGTCAGCCAACAGCCATTAGGGGGAAGCAGACACCTAAAGGACACAGTAGCCTGAACTTTTCAACTGTCTTCCCTTTCAAGGCCTTAAGGTAGTTGGAGCTGGTCCCAAGCCGGTTTTCACTGACCAGATAGCAAAAGCAGGAGTCTGATAACCACCAATCAAGTGTTAACATGGCAAGGGCCTTTGCCTGAAAGTGTATAAAGGATCTGTAAAGTGTGTAAAACAGAGTTCTTGTACTAAGGTGCAAGACTCTCCTTTTTTCTGCAGAATAAAGCAACTCTTCCTTATCCCTGTTTGGCTGTTATTGGCTCTCAGCTAGGTGGACCCGATATTTTGGTAACATTACCAAGCACAGAATCAGTAACCGAAAACTAGCAGCGGAAGCTGGGAGATGCAAAGTACAGTGCGAACTCAGGCGCTGATCCAGCAAAGCACTTATTCACAAACAGAATTGGGCCCATAAAAGAACTTTGCAACCCAGCTCTAATGTGGTGAAAGGGTCTGATTGTGTATGCAGCAGCCCCAGGATTTGGAGAGCACAAAGGCAAGTTTTGTAGCACCTTTGCAGTCCTCTTGAGCTGACTTGTGTTGTGTACTCCTCAGGTGTGGTGAAGGATCTGGCCCATGGCATACACACTCAGAAACGTGAGATGAGCCACAACCAAACTTTAGTTCTCAACAAACACTGGCATGATTCAGATCCAAACTTTCAGGCTTGCCCGATTCTTGGGGTGACCCATAATTGTCGATCCAAACACCCATGCCTAATACAAATACAACCACACCTATTATGAATTCTTACCCACCTACCTCCCCAACCCAACCTTGCTTTCTTAATAGTGTACAACTGTCTCTCTGAGTGTAGGAGGAGCCTACAAATGACTTAGAAAAAAAGGAGTTCCTATCTTATACTGCTATTTGAGCTAAAAATCCTGTACAGTGCACATATCCCAATTGAGAGAGATTGGTTTGTTTGACTAGACTGAACATGGAGAAGAATGAACAACAGGAACTAGTGGTTTGCAATACAAATCAAGAGCTTATGTGACACTGGAAGGTAGAGGAAGAGCTGCATATCCAGCTCAGACCTGGGCTGCTGTTATCTGAAGAAGGTAAAATAATCCATAGCATGGTGTTATACTTTAATTATTTTAGACGGACTTCTGGGCAGCATTCTGCCATTCTCAGCCTTCTTGTTAAGATATGTATGTGAGCTACCTTATTGCCTATATTAGTTTAGGCTATCCCTCACTTAAATGACATTAACGGAATAGGAAAGAAAGATTTTATTAAATAAGCTGGCTTCTTACCTCTATGCTCCAGGAACAATAATTATCAGCAGCTATGTAACACCTGAAAGTTGTGGGGGCAAAACTGATTTGTAAGGGTGTAGTCAGGGCCAATTTATAGCCTCAGATAAAGATTAGAAAGTATTTGATTGTACAGTGATTACACGGCACAGACATTAAGAGGATTTCAGCATACATTGCTATTTGTGTTCTTTGCTCTCCCCCCGATTTTTAATCTGATGACAGTTAACAAAGGTTTATTCTGATGTGTTTGTCACTCACTTATTAAAAAGACACTCAGCAGTTGATTTTCAGTATGAAAATATCTTCAAGTCAAACAATCCCTTTTGTAACTGGTTACATAGTTTTGCTGTAACGTAGCTTTTATAATGATTGTGTCACAGTACCAGCCATTTACATGGAGAGATTTGTTCTGTCCCCTCTCCCCTCTTTTTTTGGTACCTCATTCACCTCAGTGGTGTTTCCTGCCTCTTAAGACCAAGGGACAAGGCAAGGTGCCATGGTTGGTGCTTAAAGAAAAGAAAAAATGATTAATAATAATAAAATGATATTGCTTTGCTCTTACCTAGTGCCTTTCGTTTAAGTGTCACAAAGCTCAGTACTTGAATTTTTCTCCTTTCTGTGAGCCTGATCCTGCTAGGTGCTAAGCATCTTCAACTTCCACTGAATTCACAGGATCAGACTTTGACAGAGTAAATTAAATATTTATGGGGAATTTCCTTATGTGGGTTGTATTCAAACAGGAGACTGGGATTCAGGATTTCCGTATTCTATTCCTGGCTCTGCCACTGACTTGTAACATGACCTGGAAAAGAGTCATTTAAACTTGCCGTGCCTCAGTTTCTCCATCTGCAGAATGGAGACACTATTATTTGTCTAACATACAACCGTAACGTGTAACTTCATGAATCTTTGAAGGTTATTTAGAGTCCTCAAATGTAGATTGATAGAAGAGTAAAAATTATTATCTATTATTATTGCCTGACAAATCTGATGTGTCCTAATACTGGTAACAATATTAGAGCTACATTCTGGTTCCGAGAGCCACGGGAGCACCTTCAGTGCCTGCCTGAGCAAGTGATGTGTGAGGGGAACAATATGTCTTTGTAGCTGGTCAATTGTGGAAATGTAGCACTGCTCCCAGCACTGCCCTGCTGGTGTGCAGAGGTAGATGGGATCATGGTCATCTGCTCTCTAAGTTGAACAGCACTTCCCCATCACACACACAGTCAACAACTTTGTGGCTGCCTTTTGTGCAGGGGCTCCGTGTGTCCTCTCTTCCTGTGCACCCATGCTGGCAGCCATGAGAGAGCTCTGAACTAGGAAGCAGTCTGATACTAGAAAAGCCGCTTGTACTTGCAACCCAGTTTTTACATTTTAATCAAAAGATCCTTTTGGAAGCCAGCTGCTGGAGAAGGGGAAGTTTCCCTACACAAAAAGTGTTCCTTTCCTCCTGTCCTTCAAGAGGGAAGTCACAGTGGCAAGATGAAAACGTGGGGACTTTTGAAATGTTCTAACTACTAAAATGTGGTAAGTGCAGAGCACAGGATTGAGGTGACAGGAGATATTGGGTGTTATTTCCAGCTGAGTTACTGTCTCATTTGTGTCATTGGATGGGTCAGTTGACTTCCTTGTACCCAAGCATGAAAGTGGGTAAAAGTAGAATCTTACTGAAAATATACAGTCAATACCAGATCATTCTAGTACCCGCAGGGCAGGGAAGACTCCTAGAAATCTGGTTACAGTAACATTATTATTATTATTATTATTATATTATTATTATTAATTACTCTAATAACTGAGGGTATCCAGTCTAAGTCCATGATTACTAAAACTAACCAGAGCCTGAATTATGAGCAGTAACCGAAATGATGGTATATTTGCACTCAGGAGCAGGAGAGAGTTAGGTTGCTGTGTACATTACGGCCTAAATCATGCCTCTTATGTGGTAGAGCCAGGCTGGGAAGGTTGAAAAGTATAAGGTGATGTCAGAAGACATTAGGCCTTTGTAAGGCTTCATAATTATTTTGGTGCGGGGTGAAGCATGACAAACAGCAGAGCTTATTCTATCTGTACAAAGGCATAGCTTGCACGCTCTTGTCCAGGCACAGGGGTATAACCTCATCATGACCCTGCTCACCTATTTGGTCATGACTGCCACATCCCTAATCGTGCTCCCCAGTGCCTCAGACCAATTGTATCTGCCTCCTTCCAGCACAGCAACCCAGGGCACAGCTGTAACTTGGCCCTATTCTATATTTTTGTTTACAATATTGGAGCACGTACAGATTTATGGATTTGGCATCACAAAACCTCAGGTAAAGTATGGGAGCATTAGCCCCTTTTGACAAGTGGGGAAACACAGGCACAACAAGATTAAGTAATTCGCCCAAGGCCACACAGAAATTCGGTGACAGAACTGGGGACTGAACCCAAATTTCCTGATTCCCAGTGCGGAGTCTTAACCACAAGATATTCCTTCTTCTCTTGAGTATTTATTTTGTCTGGGTTTTAGGGAGATTTTTGGGCATAGGTCAGTGCCCTTTGCAGCTGAGTCACTTGTCTGCCTTTTGCAGCCAGCCTTGTCTCTGTTATGCAAATATATCCAGTTCCACATATCAGTCAGAAATGAGAGCCAGACATGTGGCAGAAAAGTTCCTTTGCTTCAGCCTCTTACAGAGGGGAGCTTCAAGCATTTTTTGCTCTGGCTCAAAAAGTTGCTCAGATGGTTCCTTTTTATTCTGAAGAGTGTTTGGTGCTCTCAGAACATCATTTGTGCGAGGTTACCTTGGGGCTTACAGTTGGCATTTTGTCGCAGGTGAGTTCTGCAGGGTCTGGGCTCCATAATCGTCACACCTTCCAGCTGCGCGCGCGCACACACACACACACACACACACACACACACACACACAGAGATAAATACAAGTAACAAAATAATCTTCGGCACACAGCACACATCCTCCTTCTTTGATCAAAACGGTCTTCCACACCAGATCTCTTTTAACCCCTGGTATACATGCTTACAGACAGGCCTACAGAAAACGGTGGGGAGTAAGAAGCATTTTCTGGTGCCTGCAAGGCTGACAATCCCAAGTTCATAGGACTTCAGAGGAACAACTCTCTCTCTCAGGAATGTACCAAACCACCACTATTAGGCCTTTACCCACTGCCCCCGTGCAGGTCAAACACTGATTCACTGATATGTTCTACAGGGACGTAGAACAACACATAGAATGCCTTTCAGCATGGAGCTCAGACTTGCTGACATGCAGGTAAGACAACTATTGTCTTCACCTGTTATAGGATCTTATGCAGAATTGTCTCCTATTATGTAGGCTCAGCCCTCCTGCTCATAGAATTTGATGTTACTCTGAAGTACTGAAAAGTTATTTCATTGTTCAGGTTCAGGCAGAATGTTCCTTTTCATTTTCCATATTCCTTCTGTGCATGTCAAATTAATACACGGGATTGTTAGGTTTATCTACAATTTGTGACTCTTACTCCAAAATGCCTCTTCACCATTGTTCAGGATACGAGCAGGAACAAGAGAAGGCTTTGTCTGCAATGATCAAGGCATCTACACAGTGATTAAAAAGACAGTGTCAAGGTTCAGAGGTCCCAAACACAACTTCTCTTACTTGGACTTGTTCTGTTTTAAAATGTACCCCAGGCAATAAGGTAACTCATCATACTTGCCACTGGGGTCTGCAATTGGCTTATAAAGTCAGATGCTAAACTGGGCGACCCAGCAATGAGAAATCCAACATGTTCAGGGCCATTGCTGTGCACATGAGGATGCATGAGCAGTGACCTGCTGCTCTCCCTGTCAATTCCACTCTTGTAGGCTCACAGAAGATTGAAACTGACATCTTTCCTACCCTCTGGAGCTCAGAGACAGAAACTGAGACGATTCATGCTATCTCCTACTGAGTCACGCCAGAGGAACAGCATGATGTGTATGCTCATGTCTTATGCACACATGACAGAGTGGTTGTTTAGCTCAGCCCTACGGCGGCAATTTACAGATAGCTGTAGCCCTGGTTTTAGAGAGCTGGTGGGGATGGAGAAGTTGATGCCTAAGGGATATTTTAAAGTACATAATGTCATGGCAGGAATCAAATTTTGGGCTTGGAAGCCTTAACATCACAGCTTCAAAAACTGGGCAAGCTGGGGCTGTTGAAGGCTCAGAATGAGCTGGCTCACTGGTTCCATTCTTTAAGAATATGCCCATCTCTTCCTCTGTCTTTTTCACTCTCTTTTTTCCATTTCTACTTCCTCATTTGTCTTCTCATTCTTCATCCTTTTCTCCCTGTCCTCTTGCTCTTTTTCTCCCTCTTCTGAGACTCCTGCTTCCCAGCTCACGGACCCTTCAGCGAATGCGTTAAACCAAAATTACTGAAATGCACATTATTCTTTGCTTGAGCGCTGTGCCTGTAGTTGATCACTAGTCATTTCCAGAGAAGTGGGTGACATCTCTTTAATGCTGGGCCTTTTATTGTTTTGCAGAGCTACTACAAAAAAATTCCTCACACACGAAAATCTGAAAGAAAACTCAAGCTATAGAAAAGATGCAGGGTGGAGTAAACAGCCTACCAGATGGTGGCTACGGATGGGTTGTGGTGGTGTCAGCCTTCATAGTAATGGGCCTTACCACTGCTGTCCTAAAGACCTTTGGTTTGTTCTTTGTTGAAATTCAACAGCACTTTGATGAACTTGCAAGCACCACTTCCTGGATTACATCGATAACTATTGCCATGTTTCACTTAGGAGGTGAGTAAAAGTGTCCCCTCCTGCCCCCAATGGTCTCTGTGTTTATTGTGTGATTCATATTTCATTAGGTATTTTCACAAACTTGCCAGACACACAAAGGAAGTCATGTCTATCTAACTATATACAGAAACACAACCCTCCAGGGCAAACACACACAGGGGTATATAAGGTAACAGAGTAAGTAAATACTGGGTATGTTTACACTAACATTCAACTCACCTGATCCAATTCTAGAACTACATCCACATATCTACTATCTGCCAAAAATTAAAAGATGAAGGGAAAGGCAGAATGTTCAGTAAGAACAAATAGTGGCACTTTGGCAATCAAAAGACCAGGGTTCTCTCCTCATAATATGGGGCAAGCCACAAAAACCTGTGTGTCAGTTTTCCCATCTGTAAAATGGGGATAATAATAATTATAATACTGACCCACTTTGAAATCTCTGAATGAAATTAAAATCAGGCCTAGATCTCAAGTGTGCAGCATAGCTCTGTGCAAGCATGACCTTTCCATTCCCCCAATCTTGAGCTGGCTGCATGCCAAGCCAGTCTCACGGCATAATTCAGTTTAAAGCAACCTACTAGTTTATTAAGATTGCCAGTAGCAATCAAGGGGCTATTGTAGTAGCTGGGAATTGCCAGTGACTAAGGAAGACCTAGACGTACCCCATTCCTGCATTCTTTATATATGACAGTGCTACCATGTAATATGTTGGAGAAGCCTGTACTAAATTACACAGGCTTCTAATAAATACTTTTTCCACATGTCTCTGGCTGCAAATTCTGCCCACTAATCCATCTCCCTTATACTTATCCCAAGATCTCAAACCCCCAAACAAGTTCAAATATTTAAAACAATAAAAATAAACTGCCAGAGAAATGGTTGCTCCTTCTGAAACACAAATTCACTTCCTCCACCAAAAAAAAAAAAAAAAGTTTGAGGGTCAATTCCAAAAATACATCTGCTCAGCAGGCTCTGAGGCTAGTCAGATTACATGAATACAAGACAGTTTTCTTCCCAGTGCCAGAGTGTAGGGATAAGGAAATGAATTTTGTGATTTAATAGTTGGTTAGAAAGTTTCCATTCAGAAACTTGTCAGAATTTATCAGAATCTTTCCAGTGATTGGGAATCTCATGAGACATTCTAGTTTCAGCTAAGGGTACATAACACACACATATATTAAGTATTACCTCAAAAAAAGGTGTAGGGTTAGTTTCAATTGTGGGGAAAGTTTCAGGTCAGTTCTTCTTTTATCCCAAACTGTTTTTAACCCAAAATTATCCTCAACTGTGAAATCCATATTTAGAGAGTTTTATGTGGAGGTATTTGAGGAGTGGGGAGGACAAAATAAATTGGTGACAAATGTTTTCCACAATCTGACCCTTTGAGGCAACTTTTTTCCCCAAAACCATCCAACTTTGAAAATGGGCAGTCTTACAATAGCCTGGAAAATATGATGTCCTCTCAAGCTAGTATCAACAGTACAATAGCAGCAATAAACTACACCATCCGGAGGGTTAGCATTGTCTTCTGTTTATGGATTGTCCACGGATTCACTGTGTAACCTTAGGCAAATTGTATAAACTGTCTCTCTTCTCAGTTTCCTATCCATATAGTAGGGGTCATATCATCACAGGAGTGTTTTGATGCTTAATTCATTAATATCAGTTACACACTGTGAGATCTTTGGATGGAACAGACTATAGAAAGGCAAAGTATCTGTAAATATTATACAGTCATCCCCCTAGACCAAGTTCACTGCCCCTCATAATTGGTATGGTTGATAACTGTTCCATCTAAATGTTACCTTTAACCACAGTGAATCAAAGATTCATAAAAAGCTGCTGAGTATTTAGTTAGTGGGTAGAGCACTCAGCCTTGGGTGGAGTAAATGGCAGCTCCCCACTTTCTTGAGCAGTTTGCAGCAGAAGGCCTCATCTGTACCAGCCATCTCAGCATCTATTATTCACGTGTACCTGTTCTAATTTGCAAAGAAACTTGGGCTGTTCCATACTCTACACCAGGATTTGCACGTTAGACATGTGCATGAACGAATGGGCAGAGGCCATGAACAATAGCACTCAGGCAACAGCACAGAACATATCAGTGGTTCCAAACTCTTTTGCCCGTTGAAGCTACTGAGGCCAAATACTTTGTGTCCGTCCCCCCCCCCCCACACACACACACTCTTCCTCTTGTAGCTCCTGTGCTGCCTCTATAAACTGATGTTCCAGGTATAGTAGGCAGCACAGGATGTACCCATCAAGCTGTTCATTCCCAGCATGTTTAGCATCAGTCAGCAGGTTGAGACTACTGTGTAAGAAGCCAGTTGGTCTGTTCAGAATTCATCCAGTCAGTCATGAATTTCCTAGCTTCAGGCTGTACCTTTACTATTACTCTTAGCATAGTTGTGGCTTCATTTCCCTTCCCCCCCAAATTGCTTCCTCCCCCCCCCCCCCACACACACACTCTTTCCCTTTGTTATTCCCCACCCAAGGGTAGAGATTTCCTACTGTAATATTTAAAACAAGATACAGGATAAACAATCTTATTGAAATGTCTGAATGTTAACAGCGACCATTTGCACTTGCTGGGGTTTTATATAAATAGGTATTTAAACAAGTTGAAAACAATTTGCTCCCAGTCTGACTTTGACCTAGTGAGCTAAGTGGCATTCCCTCCTCAGACTCTAATTTCTATGAGCTTAGGACCTTCATTTGTATGAAATTGCTAGCCCTTACTTCTTAAAGTAAAATAAAATAACGCTGTGAGGTGTCACCTCAGCTCCCTCTAGTGATTATAGAAACTTCATACAATTTCACACAGCTTTTAGTCACTTCAGTAACTACACAGAAGATAAAACAGTGTTTTAAATGGTAGGCAGTAAGCATCTGATCCAATGCCCAATGCCATCGCTGAACAGATAGTCACTGAGTTCAAAGAGCATTGGATTACACTCTCAGAGGAGTATCTAAACATTACTGATGCTTCTGAAATGTGATTGGATCACAGGGTCTTAAGTTTTGGGAATTTTTGCAGCAAGTTGTGAATGACCAGCAAAAGAACCAACCATTGCGAAGAACTGCTCAGTACCCAGGGAGACTATATATGCTGTGCTGTTTCTTGTGTGTTGTAAGTTCTCATAGCTCACCAAGAGATGCAGAAGTCCCTGATGTCCAACAAGTTAGGGACTGAATCTGAGAACACATAGGAAAAATACCTCAAGTCAAATGTGGATCTTCTGCACCTCCTCAGCACATTACAAAAGGTTTGCAACTTCAAGAAGGAGTCAGTTTTATCAACTCTCTGCCCATGGAATTACTGTTTTTTACAGTCCCATTTGGGTAAGCACTAGAGTGTAACAGATCGCTTTTCTATAGAAGTTTTAAAGCCAAACTTTAGCAGATAAATAATGCTCTAGTACTAAAATCTAATAATTTGACTTAAATATCAGATAACTGGGATCTCATTCTCTATTAAAAGCTTAGAGTCATTTCTACAGAATATTATTAGTTTAGTTAAATTCAATGGGACTCTTCCACAAAGGAAATGTTGAAATTCTTTTTTTCTGCAGAAAGTCTGCTCTCTACCCCAGAATGCCCCTCCCTGAACACATTCTGATTATGCTGCTAGAGCTGTCCTTCCTCAGTAGGGAGTCTTACATTTGGGGGGCAAAACCATCCTCTCAGATCAGCACAATGGAATTCAGCTCTAATTTTCCTCACACATGTAAAGATAACAGAATACTGGACAAGACAGATGCCAGGTAAACTTTCCCTTAAATGTTCTCCTTTCTTGTGTAATTGGTTTAGCGAGCTTCATGTCCTAATGTTGCCTTATTCTTATTTTGTTGTTGTTTTAGCACCAGTAGCTAGCAGCCTGTGTGCAAGATACACTCATCGAGCAGTTGTGATCATTGGAGGACTCCTGGCTTTCTCAGGAATGACACTGGGGTCTTTTGGTTTCAACACTGTCTGGATGTATACAACTACTGGCTTCCTACAAGGTACAATCAAAATGATGTCACACATCTGCACTTCTGATCCCTCATTTAGGGTGATTTTTTTCGGTGGTTTTTTAATATATTGAATTTCTGCTGTATGTTACTGGTT
This sequence comes from Trachemys scripta elegans, assembly GCF_013100865.1. Classification (NCBI taxonomy): domain Eukaryota; kingdom Metazoa; phylum Chordata; order Testudines; family Emydidae; genus Trachemys; species Trachemys scripta. The sequence goes on along the minus strand of NC_048303.1, from coordinate 87,497,482 downwards.
CTATTTTAAAGCTTTAATGCACGTTTACCCCTCCCCCCTATTTATGTGGGTAGGACTCCGCACCAGAAAATTGCGATTGCAAATAATCATAATAGATAGATAGTTGCAAGAGAAAATGAAGGCTAACTGCAACTAGAAAATCAGCAGCTTTTGATTTTTAAACTAATCGGGCATTAAGGATTTTGCAGTGCATCTGAGGGACCTAAAAGTAGCAGAAGTGCAAGAACATGTGTCCCTAATGCTGCACTTTGTGTAGAATAAGTTAAATCACGGGGCCATTACCCTGCACCACAGGGCCAGATCCTCTGCCTGTTCCAATGATGCAAGTAGGATGGAAAGCTAGCTTAATCAGCCTGCTGGGGATTCCCCTTGACCAGGGAATAAAGCTGGCATAGTAACCCATTTCTGCTTCCATCCTGGTTGTGTGAGAAGACATGTCTGGAGCCAGAGCTTCTTGAAATCTGGCAATACTGGGCCAGCAGAATTTACCCTGGGGAGCTGTTAGCGGTGCTCCAGCTTACACCAACTGTAAGGTCAAATCCTTCCAGGCTGTCCTAAGAATGAGGACCACATAAAGATGTCATAATGCCATCTTCGCTCCCTTCCTCAGATCCTGCACTTGAATGCACCTCAGACTGACACATGGATATGGCTCAGGACATTTTCACTCTGTGTGTATCCAGTTTAAGCTGCATGACTTGTTTCAGCCAGTAGCAAATTGGTCAGTAGTCTTTGGAAAGACAAAAGTTGTGCAGTGAGGAGGACAATAATGCGAAGTTATCTATATGCACTACTTTGTATTCCTATTGTTCTGGTTAAACATGTACCTAAACGTCATAAAACGCCTGACACAAACATACAGAATGTGTAACACAGCTGAGCTAATGCTGCTGATGGAAGCATAACTTTTTACAATTCCTGATTTTAACTATGAAATTTAACACAGATTTAATAGTGTGAAAGCATTTTCTGCTGTAACTGTGTGCTCCTGCCTGGATACGATAGCATGGTTAAGTCTAACTTTTCTTCTCTCCCCATACAGGTCTTGGGATTTCCTTTTCATGGACATCAGCTATTAGCATTGTCAGCCATTATTTCTCTAACAGAAGGGCTTTGGCCAATGCTATTGCCAGTGCTGGGGAATGTGCCTTTGCATTCACCTTTGGCCCTTTTTTTCAGTGGTTAATTGGTTTATATGGGTGGAAGAGTGCTCTGTTGATCATCGGTGGCATTCAACTTAATATATGCGTCTGTGGAGCACTGATGCGACCCCTGAAGGACCGTTGTGTTCTTGAAGCTAGGAGTTCTGAAGCTCAGAGACCATCCGGCAAGGTTGTGCCTGTGACTGGCAAGGAACATGCATCTCCCATCACACAAAAAACATTCAACTGGATGCTTGTGAAGAGACTGGAGTTTATTCTTTATGCCATTTTTGGTATTTTAGCTGCTATGAGTTTTTTCATTCCCCCATTATTTTTGGTTCCACTTAGCTACAGCCTAAGGATAGATGAGTCTTGGACTGCATCGCTCCTGTCCATTTTGGCTATAGCAGATTTCATGGGCAGGTTGTTGTGTGGCTGGTATGCTAACCTCCACCTTACTAGGACTATACACTTGCTGACAATGACAGTTGTTCTGATCAGCACATCTTTGATGCTATTGCCGCTGGCTAACAATTATCTGTCTCTGGCAATATTCACTGGCTTCTATGGTTTTTTCTTTGGCACGACAGTCTCCATCCACATCACAGTGCTGGCAGATGTCGTGGGCATGTCAGATTTTGACAGTGCCCTGGGGCTCTTTATGCTCATTCGAAGCACTGGAGGTTTTCTGGGGCCTCCTCTTGCTGGTAAGTTGAGATGACACTTTCATAAACACAGCTTATTAGTGAAATGCTAATTATTTCCTAGCGATAGGCTCAAACTGAGAAGTTTAGAACTGGTCCAAATTTCCCCCTAATATGGATTTTAGCCATCTCTCAAGCCCATCTCTAGTTAACTGAGCTACAAAATCTATAATACAAAGAATCAGACTAAATCCTATGGAGAAAATTTTGTCCCTTCTCCTCCCTATGTGTGGGGCCCTCCCAGCAGTGAAACTGGTGGGAGAGTGGAAGGATTCCTGCCGGCATTCATGCCCTCTGCACACCATGGAGCAGGTGGGGCAGCAGGTTGGTATAATTTTTGGTGGTGCCAAGAATGGGTCCAAGTCCCCCCCCACACACACACATACACACACCTGCTTAATGCTCTGGGAGGGAGTTTGGGTGCAGGGGCAGGCTCTGGGCTGGGGCAGGGGGTTGGGTGTGGGTGAGGGGTGCGGCATTTACCTCAGGCGGCTCCCGAAAGCGACCGGCACACCCCTTTGGCAGCGGCTCCTAGGTGGGGTGGAGGGGCTGAGGGGGTCTCTGTGTGCTGCTGCCCTGAGACACCGCCCCCGCAGCTCCAATTGGCCACAGTTCCCAGCCAGTGGGAGCTGCGGAGTTGGCGCTCGGGAAGGGGGGGGGCGGCGCACTTCCAGGAGGGGTGCAGAGCAAGGCTGGGCAGGGAGCCGCCTTAGCCCCGCTGCACTGCTGGTGGTGGTGGTCGGAGGCCCCCTGACCCTTTTAAATCACCTGGGGGCGGCAGATGGGGGTGGGGGAGAGACCCAGCCCCGAACATTGGTGGAGCCGGGCCCCCAGGCTCTGAATATTCCTGGAACATGGGCACCACGTGCTCATATAACTTGCCTCCCCTGCCATGGAGTCCAATTCTGTGGGACTCCCAGCATAGAGAGCACGTTTGTTGGAGAAACAGAGTAGGGGGGATATAGCCATGATTACACGGTAGGAACTGTGGAGGCTACTGCAGCCCTGAGACTGTAGTATTGGCCACAGAGTAAGGCTGGTACTGCTCTGAGGTAACAGCTGTGGGAGGATTCCAGCCCCTTCTGGCCTACTGCAGAGAACCTCAGCTCAAAGCTTGGCTACCTAGGCTGTGCAACACGTGCATCTTAAGGAAATGCTACTAGACATACCAATATGTTTTCTGGCAGCATCTCACCAATCAATATATTAAATGGAGAGGTGGCACAAAAACTAGTGGGAAGAGATAGGCCACATAAAGAAACCTTGAATGGGTAGAAATAGAAGCTGTAAAAATTTAACTTGGAAAAATTCAAGTGCAAAGAGTGCAGAAAAACAGATATCCAAGCAGGATATTAAGCAGTAATGCTGCCTGAGACTTTGGGGTTGCAATGGACAGCAAAGTAGATATAATTTTGCCATGTGATACAGCAGAGAAAAGGCCAATGTGATTGTAAGCCAATGCATATGAGCACTAATTCAAAGGCCATTGAATTTAGCGGGAGTCTTTCCAATGACTTTGAATCAGTCCCATGTAACAGAACCATTTCAGAAAGTAAGAAATTTTTAGAGCCCTTTTCCATATAGTTCTGGTCCGACGGCCTCAGGCATTCTAGGCACAATTAACTACATCTGCAACTGCATCTATTGAGCAGTCTAACTTACCTGACTACATTAGCAAACCAGGAAGTTGTCTAGAGATGGATGTGAGTGTGTGCCTGCATTTCACTGCCACAGCATGATTGTGCACCCACAATATCCTATCCATCCATTCATGTTCTTATGCCATACCTGTCACTGTGGTATCTGCAGGCCCTGTTGAAGCCTGGCTAGAAATAAGAGTTTCTTCTCTCTCTAACTGTTATGATTCTTTGAAAAATAAACTGTCCTAAACAGCAGAGAAGCTAAGACAGAATGGACCTGAAGACCGGACCAACTTCTTCCCCAGGTCAGGGCTGAGACTCACTAGCAGGGTGCCATGGAGAAGCTCACACTCCCCTTCTGAAAACTACTACAGTGCTCTCCAGTGACTGTCTAAAAATATACCACCTTACAACAGCAACACTGCATTGCACTTGGCAACTACAGCACAATACTGTAGCGTTTGTTTTTATGTATATAAATGTGCCACTATCTGTGCTGTCCCCCGGTTTTGTGGCTAAACAGAGAATTTCATTCTGTAGAGCTCTCAGCCTGGTGGCATCTTTCACCAGCACACAAAATAAGGGATAAAGTACACTGTGCTTTGAACTGTTCCTTTTAAGAATACTACGATAGGGGTGATCTAATAGTCTCTGCTGCGGTTAGCACGGAGAGTTGCAGCTATATAGTGTCTGATGTTATAACAGATACTTCAAATGAAGTACTCTTCCCAGCACATTCCAACGGAAGAGCTTCATGTTGCCCTTGGATGACTGTATCTGCATATGCACATTGGCATGCTAGATCATTAGTCACTATTTGAGACGGGGTATCAGGCTTGGTAGTCCACCAATAGAATCTGATATGGCAAAACATATCTCCATAGGTCCTTTTCTGCTGAGTGTATAGGGTCTTTGAGGCAAGAGTGGATGAGAAAATGGTGGAGCCCCCACACTCCCTGAGGGGAGTCAGAAAATACCATGCACTTAGTTTACAAAGTGGTGTCACTGGTCCAACTTCAGCCCTGGTGTGAGCAGGTGCAAACTCCATTGACTTCAGGGGTATTGCACTTGCTTGCCCTAGAGTTAAGCTTGGCTCCTCACAAATAAAGGGATCTAACGAGTGTTAATGTTTTTCCCCATCCCCCATATTAATCTGAGCTGGTCTAGGTCTGACACTAGCATAGTTAGTGCCAACATGTACGTGAGGAGGAAATAGCTACATTACATTCTCTAACACACTGAACACAATGAGGCTCCTATCCACTGATTTGGTGAATTTTAGGGGACATTCCTCTTAGGAGGGTCAGGAAAACACCACAGGATTCACCAGAGATAGCACAAACCCTCCAGTGGCCACTCAATTGTTGGAAATTTCATCTAAGTAAAATCTATCATTTCCTTCTTCCACCCCACAATGGCCCCACTTCTATTCTCGGATCATACCCATATGGCTCACCTGCTCACCTCTGCCCCTCAGGGCTCTCCCTTCTATCCTCTATGGTTCACCCTTTGCTCTTCCTTTCCCTACATGGCTTCTTCCCAATTTCTGTTCCCTCTACCCTCCCATAGATTGTTCCCTTCCCCCCCACACACACCTCCCCCTGCTCTTTGTTGCCTCCTGTCCCTGTTTGTGGTCTCACTAGCACTCTGCATCCTCCCACTCTGCAGTAGTTGCTGCTGCTGAGGGAGAGGCAACTAGCAAAGAGCACAGTAGGAGACCATTGCCTGCTGTACAGTTCTTGGAAATTAGGTGGGAAACCAATTCACTAGGACAGATGCTCAAAACCTGGGATGCTAGCCAGCCAAACTGGTACTATTGGCTTCTAAGTAACAAGCAGTCAGATACTGCATAGTCCATGTAGCCAAATTTTGTGGCAGTGAATTTGTGACTGGTTAAGTTGTACCCAGGCATTTGTCTGTTGCACCCCAAATTTGCACCTGCAGAACTCGTGACTGCACCCACTAACAGATGCTTACACACACAGTTACCCACTGCATTTGAACAAAGAGCCCATCAGCAAGCATGATGGGTGCACTTGCAAACAGAGCAATTTAGACAACTCGTTTTGTAAATATGGGCCTACACCTTTTCTACATTTGCGGTCATGACAAGTTTCTTAAACTGGTGAATTAACCCTTACAAAGCCAGAAGATGAAACAGATGCAAAGAAAAGGTGTTCCTCTTCTTAATAAGTTCTCTCAGCAATTCCCATTAATTTCTTCCTGACAAATCACCACCACTGTCATTTGCTTTTCCCACCAGGTCTGATTGTGGACATGGCAGAAAATTACAGTGCAGGCTTCTACATAGCAGGAGCCACTCTCGTCATATCTACCGTATTTTTGGTTGTTATAGATCAACTCCAGCAGAAGAAAGAGCAAGAGACCCAGACAGACACTAAACCAAAGAAGCAAATCCTTCTCTTCCCTTCCCTCCATTTCCTGAAATTTAAGACTGGAAAGTGTCAAGAACAAAATATGGGAGTGTGACCATCGCAATTTATCTCTGAGAAAATTTGGGGGCTTATTTAAATGTTTTAGTTTAATACTTTTCAGATTTCCCCTCCCCCAAGGCTATCGAAGTGGTGTTACAAATTTCTTGCTGATATTTTGTGTAGGACTATGCAAAATTCAGAAAAAAAGTGTTAACAACTGGCATGCAAAAAATTTTTTTTTCACATATTTGAATGTGAAAGCTGCAGTTTCATCTGAACAAAAATTCAAATTATACAATTATAAAATGTATATTTGTAACCCAAAAGATGCAGTTTTTAGATTGTTTTCTTTTTTCTTTTGGGGTGGGGTGGGGAGGACAAAAGTGGATCGTACACACAAAATGGCAATAAAAATGCAAAAATCTTAACAGAATTTTTTACCCAATACAATTCCCACTCCCTATGTTTTATTTATAATATGATATTTATTGACAATATTTTGAGTCCATGCAGCAGGTAGAATAGAGCTGGAGAACAGTTCTTAAACTTTTTCACAGTGTGGACTGTCCCTTGATAGTGAGATGTCTCTTGGACACCTCCTCTCACTCATTCATTATTGTGCAGACCAAGAATTTAATGTATTTTAATGTCTTTTAAGGTCTGTTATTATTTATATTATTTAGTGCCTATGGGCCCCAGTCAGAGCTCAGCCCCCTCACCCATTGTCCTAGATACAATTAAGGTGGAGGAACCAGCACCATGCAACCAGCCAGGTCTCCAGGGACCATCCCTTTGGGAACCACAGTGCTCAGAAGTAACATAAAACACTTGTATGGGGAAGGAGAAAAGGAATTTAATCTCATAGGGCTGGATCACTCCTACCATGGTAAAACCTGTGAAAGGGAACTCAGGCAAATGAAACTTCTGTGAGGATCACCTCACAGAAATTAAACTACTGTGTTATTTTGGTAGTGGAGATGGGTTAGATTTTCCCCAATGTTTTTAAGTCAGGACACTGTAATTAAGGTTCTCTCAACAGCCTTAATTCTGACCATATATCAACACTTATATCCTGCCTATCCACCAACAACCTCCTTACACCAAAACACAATACTACCAAACCACTATATTTCATCCACATTCCCAACACTCATCATGTACGCTAAGCCAGCATTGTCCAGAGCCTGGGTGCACCCCTGGGTGGTGGGCATGAATGACTAGTTGGAAGGAGTGGAACAGATAGATCCTCTCAATTGTTTTCCAAAGTCTCAGCTTCTATTTTTTTAAGTTAGTCTTTAGCTGCTAGGACAGTGAAGAGAATTTCCAAAACATGAACTGAGAGACATCTGCCTGAATTTGCAGAGAGCCTGAAACTTTAGCTCTGAAGTGTGAGAAATCCCATTCATTCCCAGGGATGCTGACTTAGGTGCGAGTGATGATACTTTAAACGTCAGTGTTAATTAGTTCACTGCTCATGAAAGAATGGAAGAAAGAAGAGGAAGAATCATATTATAAAGGACACATTTTAAAAGACAATTTACTTTCATGCAATTAAAACTCTAACATACATATAAACCTTTAACAATATTTTCCTGAAAGGAGAGCTCATCTTTCAAAAGTGAGAAATTTTGTCTACACCACTGTACTATAAATATGTTGTTAGAGATATAAAGAGCCAGGAAACAGCCAGCTAAAAAGTAGACTTCTAAAGTCGATTTTCTAAAAAGAAACCAATAACTTCCTCAGTTGCTTCATCCCAGCCATCAACATCTTCAAAATGCCAGTTTTGATTGGTCAAGAGTCTAAACTACCCAATAGTCAGGATATCTCAGCAGCATTATACAACCCCTTTCCTTAATTTGGATACCACCTCTCTCTAGTCCAAGAAGCATGGGAAGTTATAACATCAGACAAATGGGCATAGGAGGCCATTACATCAAGTTATATGATCCTGTTTACCTCCATCCCTTCCCAGACCCCTTTCATAATCAATTGCTTGCACAGGAGATCATCTCACTCAAAAGACTAGGGGCCATAGAACCATTCAACACAGAGAAAAAGGGTTCTAATTCAAGATATTTTCTGATACTCAAGAAAAATGGGAATTGGAGGCCAATACTAGGTCAGGCAATTGAAGCAGCAGGTCATACATCTGAAATTCAGGATAGTATCCCTAGCAGCTATAATTCCCTCCCTGGACTCTGGGGACTGGTTTGTAACTCTCAACCTCAAAGATGCCTACTTCCATATAAAGAACAGGAGTACTTGTGGCACCTTAGAGACTAACAAATTTATTAGAGCATAAGCTTTCGTGGACTACAGCCCACTTCTTCGGATGCATCCGAAGAAGTGGGCTGTAGTCCACGAAAGCTTATGCTCTAATAAATTTGTTAGTCTCTAAGGTGCCACAAGTACTCCTGTTCTTT